>NC_047521.1:13602395-13654895 GCF_902827115.2 Pseudochaenichthys georgianus | reverse complement strand
CGGGCCGTCTGGACAGAGAGGGTGAAGAAGTGGTGGTGGTCCGAGGAGTCGCGCACCAGGAAGGTGCCGGGGGCTTCAGAGTGCAGCAGGGAGCTGGCCTCCCGGCCCCCCACAGCCCCCCAGTAAAACCCACTCTCCTGTAGCTTTCTTAATGCACACATCACCTGAAAAACGTAGAAAATCTGTTAATATGTGATATCAAAAATCTTGATCTGAAAATGTTTTACACAACCCTTCCATCATTATGGAGACAAAGCCACTGTTCTGAAACCCCCTGAAGCACCCGGTCTGTGCATAGTGATGCTTCAATAAAACACACAGCTAGGAGTCTCAGGTGGGACTGACCTGCTGGTAGTGTGCATGTGACCTGAAGGGCTTGTAGTGATGTGGGGTGAAGTTGGTCCCCTGAACCCTGGCCTCTGGAGGGTTCACGCTGCTCATGGCGAGGGGGCTGCGTCCGTTGAAGGCTACCATGGCGCCATGGCCCCCTGCCTCTGCCCGCTGGTTGAGGGGCAGGGGGCCCAGAATAGGAGCGCCGAGGGTGACAGGTGGGAAGGAGTTTGGGGCAGAGGGTGACGGGAGAGAGGGGGAATGGGGTGAGGGTGGCGGGGTCACACACCGAGTCCAGGGCCCCGGGGCAGGGGAGTCTGATGCATCCAGAGAGGGGCTGGGAGAGAGCACCTAAACACAGCTGGAGAGAGTAAGCACACATTACACATCTACATGAGGCTCATTCAGAAAGATCAGGCTTCTGAAACTCATTCATAAACATGAGCATGAATAAATGACCACTTTGCCCCACTGGAGCTCTCGGTTTACCCCCATAAAATACAGTTAAGGCGACTGTGACAAATGCATATGACAAGACTGGGCATGCAGCAGGTTATATTTAGTTTAAATGAATCCTCGCTTACTCGCACTGAGCTGCTGCTGCTGAACACGCAGCCAGACAGCAACTGGATCCTGATTGCTTTCAATTGTCTTCGATCGGGCGTACCGCAACAAGGGATTTCAGAAACGGGGTCACTGTGAAAGAGTCCGGCGCGATTGCTTTATCCCCCTCTTTCAGTGAATAACTCCTTATTCCCGGCTCGGCCGAGCCACTGAGGCCCCATTCTCCGGTTTCACTGTGACTAAAAAGGTGTCCCGTTTGTTCTGGCTTAGAGCCCGTGAAGGGGACCTTAAGACGGCTTCACTGCCGCCGGACAGTGCGAGACAGCGGAGCAGCATAACGGTCCACAGCCGCTGTGTTGCGAAACAACCCAAAAAATACACTTCCATCCTCCTGGGCTGCACTGCACCAACAGCCCAACAGCAAATAATAACTGGTGTGCTTTTACTGACATTATCACATCATTGTTCAGTCATTATGAAGTCTTGAATGATGCAGTGCTTAGATGTCTTTTTAATTATTTCAACTTACCTCGAAGAAATGCTCAGCCCCGCACTGCAGCCGCTCGTCGCCAAAGGAAAATATACGCAAACTACCCGAGAGTAGTGCTAAATTAGTTATTAACTCAGGCATTAAAATAAAAAAAAAGTATCCAAAAAAGTGTGTGGGTTTCTTTCCAGAGCGGAGGAATGTGGCGGCGGTATCTGCCGGAGAGACCGTGTCCGTGTGTCGGGAAGGTTACTGGAGGTTGTTTCCAGTGAGTAAAGCCGATGTTCGTAAGGCTCCTCCTCCTCCGTGCAGAGGCTCTTCCAGTAAACGCACACACGCACACACGCACAGAACAGACACACGTGCTCGCGCTCTTTCTTGGCAGATTGCCAATAAATAATCAGCGTGACCTTTGCCGGGCTGTTTCCTGGTACTGGTGGGTTCCCTTTTGCACAAGGTGAGCAAGTTAAAAGCTCTGCATGTGGAACAACACTACAGAATATTATGTTACATTATTATATGAATGTTAAAGATGTTATTGGCAGATGTATATGGGGAGTCAGTCTGTATATTAACATGAATACCTCCATACAACCCAGTATAATGACAAACGAGGCACTCTGCTCTACTCCTATACTGTGTTATGCTATATGCACATATTCATTAATTTAGCCTTTTCATTTGCAAGTACAATTATTCTATTACTTATGTTACTTATCTCAATTACACAAATATAGATATACAGATATATTATTTGATTTGAATTTTTCTGCACTGATTACCTGTTAAGCCCCAAGGTCCCCCTCGGCGGGTACTTTTTTTTCCCACTACACTGTGTCTCAGGGGATCTTGATATTTAAGAACCTATTCATGTTACCAGATTAACCGGAATACTCTCAGCTAACTGACGATACCAACCATTTTTACCAAAACAAAACATAGTCTCATAAGAAGCATCTAAATCAGGCATCCTCAAAGTACGGACTCCGGTCCGGATCCGGACCGAACCACAACTGTCTCTGGACTCTGAGCACATTATACTTTTCATATGTATTATCTGTGTTATCTGCGAGACATCGCCACAACGCAACGAGTCAAAATTATCCGCTATGTCCATAGACTGCAAACAGCGCTCATCGGACATTTATGAGAGAAAGTCTCTAATCTCCGAGTGCAAGTGAATGCAGCACAAGATGCACGTCATGTAACCCCTCCCCCGGTCCTGGCGCGAGCGTGGACATCTGATTGGCGGCGATTTCTTTTGAACAGGACGGCGCAAAACGAGAAGCATTCGGACCCAAGCACTGAAGGAATGAGGTATTTGTGGTCTACACTGACAGAGAAGAGACTGTCAGTTTGGCTGCACTCAGCATTGAATCAAAACGCACTAAAGCTGTTGATCTTAATACGTTTGTGAGGCGTTTTGCTGAACAACATGGTAATCGCCGCATTCAGCTGTAATACACGTCAACTTGATGCTCTGCACACGGATGAGCATACAAAACTATTAAGATGATGACCTTACGTGTGTAAATATATCTTTTTCTTTGAGGGGGTCTGCCTCCAAAAAACAGTTTTAAGTCCTGAGGAAGTCAAATAAGACGGTGTGTAAAACAAACTTCACTGCCCAGCCAAAAAAAAGTAACCACTTTGATTGAACTAGGCCAGTAGGTAAGGACTTTCCACTGGATAATAACTGAAGTATAAAGAATGCATGACTGAAGTGATGGAGACCAGGTTGAAGGCAAACACAAAGAGGAAATAACAGGTCAAATCAAGCAAATCCCCTCTCAGATTCCACAGCAACCAGAAGAACATAAATACTGGCTGGTGATTTGATTCATCAGCTTTGTGATGGAATAAAAAAATGCACAGTGCATTTCCTTAGCTGTGGATGAGTCCACTGACACTGCTGACATTGCTCAGTTGCTGGTGTTTGTGAGTTTTTATGATGAGGCAAAGGGGGAGTTTGTTGAAGATGTGTTGGGCCTGACAGACCTCAGTGGACACACAAGGGGCAAGACATTTATAAAGCAATAATGGGAATGCTGAATGAAAGAGGGTGCGGCTGCCTTTATTCATAACTGTGCAGCTCTTACACTGCGACTCTGAGGGGTCAAGCACAGACACAATAACAATGAAAACGGCTGCATACAGATTATTTTTGTTTTTGCAACCTCGTGTTAAGAATCTTGTTGCAATTGTTTAAAAGTTTGAATGACCGTAATAAACGGACCTTTGTCTTATTGAAACATTTATTTTGGACCTTTAAGATTTGTATTTGAGTACCCCTGATCTAAATGATCCCTGAGCGAAACGCACTTTGGCACAGAACTCAAGATAAAAGACCCTTATTACTTATCGTAGCTGCACATACAAGATATCCGATTAAAGCTGAGGTTCCACAGATTATTTAGGTATAGTATCATCACTGAGTGATCCGAACTCGCGACAGGGGAAGCAAACACAGACATCACAACACATACCTTTACGTAGCTTTTACGGGAGATCGTCTCACCTTAGCTGTCAATCTGATCAAAAGACTTGTTCAATGGCATTAAAACGAGACAAAAAGGGAATGAATCGGTTAATCCATAGGTTGATAATGTTTCTGTGGAATATTTTTTTTCATTTATAATCCATAATTCCATTTTTATGTACAAATCGGAGAGTAAAAGTTAGCTGCTAATGGTAGCAGAGTTATCGCAGCTTCCGGATTTGGCTATGTGTCAGTCTCACACACACACATTACCAAATAAGGAGTATGTGGGAGTTCCCCTCGATTCCATTGGCTCTGACGGTTAGAAAGAGATGTCAATCAGCAAAATCGAGCAAGGGGGGTCAGAGATAGGTAAAATCCACCCAAATTACCCCATGAGTGGTTTGTTGTGCTAAATCTCTCTAAAAAGGTCAAATTTCACTTGTTTTGCATCAATCTTGATACAGGGTACTTATTATATGTTGAAGTTTGGATTCCTAAAGCTTTTAGTCTACCATCCCATAATTCAAGGGTGGTTTTCACTATAAGTTTTTTTTGACGGACACAATAATTTACATTTTTTTACTGTGTTCAATCTGAATTTACTTTAAAATAAAAACATATATATTGATTCTGACACTTCTACATCCAACTCACAGGTGTAACCTTGCTTTGAGAAAAAAAGATTATTAATTTAACCCTTTTAGAAGGGAAGATGTGGTCATTTGTTCTGGGAATGTCATTTTCGAGCCTGATACCTGAAAAACAGGCTCGGGGCATAACAGGTTAAAAATAAAGCCACATATACATTCTGCCTCCGAAGTTTAACCCCTTTTACTCTCTGTCCTCACATCATGAAAGATGATTGACTTTTTTAGCTACTTATCTGGCCAATGTTTAAAAATAACGTGCCTCGAGCTCACGTTGTGTCAGGAAAACCTCTGACTTACTGTAAGTGCTCTTGAGCAACAACCGCTGTATACTGCTGACCTGAAATACTTCCATATATTTGCATATTGCATAATGTTATTGAAACAAGTAAATCATAAAAGAAAAAGAAAATAAGAAAGGGTGAAAAATAAAACGTTTAAGCAGAATGTAAGTGTTACATCTGGCTGGGTTAGCTGTTATTAAGTATAATAATTGGGTTGAGGTTATAATGAAGTACTTCAAATTGTGTAGGGTAGTATACACAGCTAAATAAATTTGATATACCCATTAAAGTTTGTTTTACTTTAGCTGTCTAACACAGTGCATGAAGTATTGGAACAACATGTCTCCTATGACATGAAAGTAGAAGTTTAAACAATTCAAGTTTAAAGTAGCAGTTTTTCTTTTTAATCATTACTTTAATGTCATATTAAAACCTTTGCATGGATATAACAATATATTAAATAATTATAATGCTATAATAACAACAACCTTAAAATGAGTACTTACCACTAACCATGTGAGCGTATACCAGCAGTATCATTATAAAAATGAGCATTGTAGCTCGTTTAAAGTCTACAGATGCTATAATTAAGGACTTGTTCCTGGAACAAACTGTAGTTTACACTGCGTCTGTCCCGCATGACTGAACACTTTGAAAGGTTGAAGTCACACCTGCAAAAGGCTAAAATAACAGAAATGTGATTGCTTCTTTCAAACTAAAATAATATATAAATTGAATAAAATCGTACCTAAAACTTATGAATAAATAAAGCTAAACTGTGCAAACTACAAAAACATAATAAGAATAACAACAATACTGTTACTTGTGGGGTATAAATCAGCGCTGGTGCTCACTCTTTGCTGTGGACCTCTGCTAAATACATTTTTAGGTTAAAATAAAGGGTATTGATATTTGAATCATACAACATTACCACAACACTGTTAAAGACAATTACTATTGTTTGCCATGTTGATGGCCAGATGACACATTTTGATTAGAAGGAAAGATTGTAATCATCCAACATTTCACTACAGAATAAGATGTTGTATTAAGTTGGAGAAAATTAAGTATATTATTAGGGGGTCATGTGGATTTATATGAAAAGCTTTTCTTTACTGTGTTAATGCTTAAGTGAAGTCTTTGTTATAGCCCAGTGGTGTTACTTACTATAATTTTGCGGTATTTGTACATTACTTGAGTATTTCCATTTTATGATACTTTGTTCTTCTACTCCACTACAATTCAGAGTTAAATATTGTACTTTTACTCGACTACATTTATGTAATAGTTATTTTGCAGATATAGATTAATGATAAACAATATGATCAACACTTAAATAGGAGTTTAGTTACACCTGGGTTCAATCCAACAGCTACCCTGCAGTAAATTAAGTCATTAAAACTATAGCTGCACCTTTACCAGCTTTGATAACACTTTAATGATCTATAATTATAATCAAAACATATCATACTGTATATATTATTCTGAAATGGACCAATCTCCATAATCTGTACTTTTACTTTTTGTACTTTAAAGTGGACCTATTATGCTATATTGGAAAAATATATTGTAGGGCCATATACAAAACATGTCTGTGAAGTGTTTTGCTTAAAATACCAAACAGATCACCCATTGTAGCCATGCCTCATACTGCTCATACCCCTCTTTTGCAGGGTTATTATGGCTAGAAAGGATCCGTTTAGTGTAAAACTCTCACGAGAGTTTGCAAGTCACGTGGCTGAATGTTTACGTTTCGCAGGCAGTCTTTCAGTTACGATCGTTAACATCAGTGGGCCACAGCAAATGATGGTGAGAAGCTAAACTATCTATTAATTATGTCAATGACAGGGAGTGTGATTGTTGAAATAGGGTGTTAGTGGTCTTGCTGTTCAAAGAAGAATGCCAACACCCAGAGGCGGATTTAGGATTGTAGGAGATCCGGGGCTTAGCCCAGGAGTCGTTGGGTTGGGGGGGTGCAGGGGTACAGTGCTATTTTTTATAAGTGGGGGGTGGACCGAACATCCTTTAGGGGGGTCGTCGCCTCCTCTGGGGGGGGTCCGGGGGCATGCTCCCCCGGGAAGATTTTTTTTTAAATATTGAAGTTGAAAGCATCACTCTGGTGCACTTTGAGAGCAACATTAACCCTACCTTAATAACACCTTAAAGCGGACAAAAGGCACTGGAGAACACTCATTAACACCCTTTAATGAAGCAAACTAATGCCTTAACTCACTCAAATAGTCGTTTACTTATTAAGGTGAAACGAATGTGCGTAGAGTTTTAAAGGATGCGGATAGTCTCACCTTGATTCTGGCGCATTGCTTATCGTTTTATAGATCTATTCTCATCCACCATCTTTGTTTGTGACGTAAAGAGTGTAAGAGTCACGTTTCTGAATCGGACACTCTGAGTGGATGCAGTCACAGCCAATCGGAGTCTGATTCAGAGGGTTGCCTGTCAGTTCCGTTGTTATGTGTACTGAAACGAGAGCCGGTATAATTCCATGCGCGAAAACAAAATAAAAATTGGAATACGTTATTTTAGTGTCTTAAAAGTAGACTGAGGTATGAAGGGTTAACGTTACATCTTAGGATAATTTGTAGTCATGTTCTGTATACATACTAACATATAAGGGTATACTTAGTGTGGTTACTCCATGTTTACTAGCTATAACATTAACGTTACATCACTCTTTTTCACTTCTTACTCAGTGCAGATATCACCATTAGATTAACAAACCTGAAACATCATCCATTTCTTGACTGCTGGTGATGACATTGTTGTCAGCTGCTGATACTGCTGCTGCTGCAGCTTGTGGCCTGCTTCGATGACAATAACTTTCTAATATCCATAACTGAAGAGGCTATTAGTTTAAAACTCGTCAGGCATTATAGGATCACTTCTTCTTCAGGGCAGGCTACGCAGTACGCAGGCTAATGACCCACAGTGGCTGCCTCTCTGGTGGACTCCGGTACTGCACATTACTCCCGAGACGTTTAAAAAAAAAAATAATTAAAATGAAGTGAAACATCCGGGGCTTTTCAGAAAACATCCGGGGCTTGAGCCCAAGTAGCCACCCCCTAGCGCCGCCACTGCCAACACCGTAGATCACCAACACTTTATTTTTTATTCACAGGCAAGTCAACGTTGTCGCAGTAAAAGTCCCAAGATAGCTCCTAGTGCAATACAATGTTCCCTCTCAGTGTTTTACTATTATCCTGCCGCATTAATGTGTATGTTGCATGTTACTGCTGTAGATGTGTTTCCGAGCCACTCCAACGAGAGTTACAACGAGAACGTGACGTCATATTTACACAAGACGGATCCTTTCTAGCCATAACCCTTTTGCAGCCCTGGTAGAGAAACGCGGATTTTGGGTCCTTAGCTTGAAAAAAAGAAGAAGAGAGGAGGCGGCGCTATAACTAATTGTAATTCTGCTATAAAACGCCATCCTGTTCTAAACCACATCAAAGATTATTTCCTAAACAGTATGGAGCTCAAATGCTTTTTCTCTTTCGGGTTTATCACAAGGTGAGTACCTTTTTTTACAGTATACAGTATAGGTTAGCTCTGAGTGTTAGCGAGGCTTGCTAATGTAAACAAAGACGAGATTACGTCCAAAACACGTCAGGCATTGTTTCTGATAGCAACTTTCTGCATGTGGGAGCCTGCCTGCAGACCTCCTCTCTCAGGACAGTTCCGGTGCAGACCTCCACTCTCAGGACACCTCCACTGTCAGTACAGAAAGTGACGATTCTGACACGTTTTTTTTCCCGCCCACCGAAGGACTCGTTTGATGGAAGTTTTCAAATCACAATGGAGACTCATCAAGGAGGTGATGAGTCCGCCCACCGTGCACTTTGGGTCGGCCTTGGTCAAGCCCTTTTGACCCCCCCAGCCTGGTTCTCGTAAAAGTTTTTCGCTCAAATGACACCATGGAGGAATGTAACGGGAGGTGACAGGGGACTCTGCCCGCCTCATGAGTGCCTATTTTCGTCACTGTGTCAATGTTGTCCTACTTGGGTTGCCGTCCGGCGTTGTCCAATATGGCGGACCATCTTGCACATGCGCACTGCAGATCGGGCAGAGCTGCAGATCGGGTAGTGACAGTCACTACCCGATCCGTCCCCCTGCCCGATCGGTACTGCGCATGTGCGAGATGGTCCGCCATATTGGACAACTCCGGACGGCAACCCAAGATGGACACTTGACACAGTGGCTTTTAGCAAAGCTCAAAAAGAAAACTCGAGAGAGATGAGTTATTGTTATTACAACGTGACTTCACTATTATTTAACAACTCTTTTTATTGGGTTATTTTATTTGGGGTTAAGTACATTGTCAGAATAAGTGAGAAATGGATTTAACTTCTGTTAGATAGCTATCATACTGAATAAATATTTACTGTGAATGTATGCAAAAATGTATGGCATATTGCTGTCTAACAGAAGTTAAATTCATACGGATGCGACGGAAATACACCCGAACATATCTGGTAGCCCGAACATATCTGGTACTGACACCGGAACTGTCCTGAGAGTGGAGGTCTGCAGGCAGACCCCTCTCACTTTCGATTTGACGTCAGATCGGCAGCAAATCTGTATCTGCTCGTTGTACACCCGTTTTGGGTATGGAGGAAAAGAGAGAGGGTTTTATTTTCTGACACTGCGTGAGTTCCCGACGCACTGGGGACACATATTTATGTATAAAAGACATCACAAAGTGCATTTTGCATGATAGGTCCCCTTTAAGTATATTTTTATGCCAATAATTTTGTAACTTTACTTGAGTAACATTTTGAATGCAGGACTTTTACTTGTAACAGAGTATTCCTACACTCTGGTACTTCTACTTTTACTTACGCGAAAATATATAAGTACTTCTTCCACCTCTGGGTGTTACAATAGTTCTACTATATATAGTAAGGTTTATTTTTTAGTCCCCCTAATTATTCATCATCATAATGTTTATTTATGATTTGTTAATTCTCTCTTTTCTTTCCTCAACAATGATTATTTTTACTTTATTTGTACATTTATGTTTTCTTGGTAATAAGTTTGAGTCTTTAAATATGATTTTTAGGATTAGGCTATTGGTATACATATGTGTTGAATACTTGTAATATATCATCTGAAACTGATCATGGTTTTGGGGATTGGATTATCTCTATCAGTCTGAACGTGTTTTATACAGTAGGTTAAAGTTGTACCAACCCATAGCTTGCAAGGTAGTTTGCTCACTAGTCATTTAAAGGCATTTTAACCCACACAAACAAATACAAACAACCAGTTAAATTATTAAATTGATGTATTAATTGGTGTTGCAGGTAAAACTGTAATACTTATTATTTAAACGAATTAAACAATTAATACCCTTCTCAGTGCCCATCACTTTCTACCTCAGCCTGCAGGGCAGCAGAGTGTCTGTCAGCTGCTCGTTGTGTCTATAAAGGTTTTTCAAAGCCTCCGTGCTGCAGCAATGGCGGCTCCCATGTCCTGGAGGAGGCTGGTGTACTCCGTGTACCCACCGGCCATCGCAGGGGTTTTTACCCGAATATCTGACCGGATCTTCCGCGCAAGAGACAGAAGAGGAGGGTAAGAGACCCGGCTGGTTCACAGAGACACTGACACCAGGATGCAAATACGCTTAAAGCTTTCCATCCTGCAAAGTTAAACATGCTTTGCTAATGTTGTTACTGCTAATGCGTCTATTATCGGACCAATGATGCTCTATTGGGTGATTGTGTTCATTCAAAAATCTATAACCACCAACTTAAAACGTATTCGGGGTGAAACTATCGTAAACGTTAAATCAGATTTAGTTAATTTCCACTATGTAATGCACCTTCCAAAATAAGCTAACCTTTAGCTAAAGTAACCAAATGTGTGTACATAGTGTTCTTCTGTGTGTTTGTTATGTAACTGCCATTTTACCTTAGCTGAAATCTGACGCTTGACACTTCACTGGTTTCACAGGTTTGCTTTTCAGCCGATGGTTACTAAGGTGATACTAGTAATAACACTCTTAACCATAACTTACCTGCGGCTAAATAAGTTTGATGTTATTTGAATTGAATGGAAACAGCAGGATGTCCAGCAGTTTCCAGATGTTTCTAAACAGATCCACACCACCTCCTCTCCACCACCATGTCAGAGGAAAGACATCTGAAGCACATCATTCACATAGATGGGAGAATAAAGCAACCACACGGGGAATAGGAGGGGATTCAGCATTTGAGAAGGGTCCCAGGAAAGATAAACCCGTGTTAAAAGAAAGAGAAAGTCAGGAGCCAACAGCATGACACCTCTGGGCATAATGCTGCTGCTGTCTCATATTATCACTCTATTATCAGACAATGCACACATCCTATCACCATCACACAGTTGGATCTAATTTAATGGAATTTAAAATCATTTAGTGATTTAGGGGTGTTAATCTCCACTTTACTCGTCTACGGGCTGCTCGGTCATGGCAATTATAATCATCACAAATATTTTTGTATGATTTATTTAGATTTTTATAAACATGACTCATTTTAAAGTCTGTTCAACAGTGGGGTTTTCTTGAAGTTTTAATAAAATAAGGCTGAAAAACAAATTATATAAAAATTGGGAATTATATAATACTGTATGCATTTAAATAAATAATACACAAACGATAAATAACTGTACATTTCATCAAAGTAAATAGATATTTTAAACAATATTTTTGGTTTACTGTCCTATAGTATTACATTGGAATAATTTCAAACCTGTTTTTATTTATCCTTATAATTATAAAGGAGTGCCTTGGAAATATGTGTTTACATAATTTGTGGTCAAAACGTTTGAGACTCACTGAGATAACTTAGACTAAAATTAACTATCTAAACACTCAGAGAGTCCTTTACCTCACTGAGCCTCTCACAGCACTTTGGCTGTGAGTTGCGGGCGCCTGATAAGCCAACATCCCCCACTTTCATCACTTACAGCGCCCATCGTACAGGGCAAATGAAAAGTGTAACCGGGGTGAAAAGGGTGTTACCTTTACTTAATTATGAATGTTGTTACATCAAGGCCGAAAATTAGGATGAGCACCAACGGTAAAAAATGTTTTTTCTCCTCCCAGAGCTACCAGCGCAGCGCCTCCCCCAGATCTGGCGCCCTAGGCGAACCCTATGTCGCTATGCCAAACATCTACCCTGCCTAGTACATGCAGTGGCAATTAGTGGTGCATTAGGAATTATGACATCATCCCGATAAACCCGATAAAAGTATTAATAGTATATATACAATATTTTTTTTGGGTAAAAAAAAAGAAATAAATACTGCGGTGTGGGTGGATTGGGATGAGGGGCGCTTGTTTTTCACTCGGCTCCTCCCGTTTTGCCAGTACTGTGGTATAGTGGTTTAGGAAGAGGGGAGTTTTTCACAAATCCAGCGCTCCCTAACTCATGCCTGGCTGTGACGTAAATGGTGTGCGGCCGTGAAGCCAGGACAGTAAACAAACATGTCGTCGGTAGTATGGGACTATTTCAAAGTTTCAGAGTTAGATAGTTCGCTTGCTATTTGTATTAACAAATGCAATGCAGAAGTTCCACGAGGAGGGAAAAAGGCAACGAGCTATAATACTTCCAACCTGATTAGTCACCTGAAACATCGCCATCACTATGGCGATGGTGTGTTAACAGCGTACGAAGACGCCTGCGCTGCTAAACTAGTGGCGAATCCAAAACTAGCTGCACAGTCAAAACTGTTCTTGGCTTTGTTTTGTTCATAGTAGTAATGCTCATGTCATTTGCTCACTACTAGTCTTTTTTTTACCACCAGGTGTACAAAAACTACAGGTACATTATATTATTATCGGTTATCGGTATCGGTCTTGAGAAGCAGGAAGTTATCGGTTTCAAAAAACCAATATCGTGCATCCCTAGTGGCAATGTCTCAAGATTTTGCAAAAATACACCTTTATTGAACATACAGTAACACAAATACTACAAATCGACAAACAATCAAAAATGAAAAAGGGTCACCACTTATTATTATTTTAATAAAAAAAGTTTACATTTTTTTTAGCCGCCGCTATTTGTATATAGGGGAAACACTGATGTGACATGTCAAGTTATTAAAACATCTTGTCCTAATCTTAGACTGGAGACAGGTTGGAGCCTGTTTATTATTTATCTTTCTATTTATCTCTCACTGTAATTGTCCTTAGTGTTTAATGTCTTTGTAGCACGTGGTTGTGCCTCACTGGTCACATTGACTTTTTTACTGTGATAATGCAGAAAACTGATATAGCTGCAGCAGATTCATGACGATGGTTTTGTAGTTGGCGCCTCATGTTCCTGTTTCATGGCCATATGATAAAAAGTGTTTTCTAAATATGCATATAGCGCTAAGATAATGAATGATTACTTGGTTGTAAATGTTAAGACTTTAAAAAGGAGACAAAGACCGGCTTTTCCAGTTTGCTAACCGAATCAAATGCGGATGTAAAATCTATTGAAACACAATGAGATTCCCATCAGGGAATTTAGCAAAACGAGGAAGACAGACGACAACATTGTTTCCATCACATGATTCACATCAAAAAGGGATTCGGCGCAAACCAAAGTAAAAACAGCTCCTCTATTCATCGCACTAACAACAGTCATGCATTGACTTTGCCTCTAACCTCATTAAATATGAGGGAGTTCACTTCATTTCAATTCAATGACATTTCTTAGATGTCCTGCTTAAATAACAAACTGTATTTGTATGGATGTTGATGAAGAAATTGAAACATCTGCGTCCTTTTCTATGATTTAAAATCCCTTTGGAATTAGTTTTATAGAGTTTTTTTTATTTCACTGTGGTCTCTGAGGTATGAATTGATTTTATATCACTATAAACGGTCCTAAAATGAAAATCTGAAACATAATTTCAAAGCGTGTTTCTTATCTCTTATCTTTTACCACTTACAGACAATTGTAAAGGATCGGGCGTCAGCTGAGGGGCCCATAACTATTACTTAGTTCCATGTGTTCCCCTTATAGATCCCCTCTCTTTCGACTCCACTTGGAGCGATAGAATTGCTAACAAAGCACTTATATACTAATAAAGGACTGGCTTATCTATAGCCAGTTGAGTAGCACTTGAAATGTCTTTGCTCTATGAAACCGGATGTACTTATATGATTCTGTTTTCTTCAAGTTTGTATCTTCTTGGTCGAATGCACTTATTGTAAGTCGCTTTGGATAAAAGCGTCAGCTAAATGCAATGTAATGTAATAACGTTAGTAATTTGCACCGCTGTAAAAAAAATGCAGAAAGTTCAGCGTCATCGCCACAAGGATGTTCTCTCACGCTATCGTTTTTTATTTAAATGCCATCTAGAGTGATATGCGTATTTTAGATAGGACTCAAATTCCAAACATCGGGGAAAGCCCCTTGCCCAAGAAGTTCTGGCTCAGCAGAGTGGCTTTGGAAAGAAGAGCTGTGATCTTTGTTTTTATGTGACTTTTGTTTCCTCCACATTCTTCCAGGTTGTTTTTGTGGGTCAAATCCAAACCAAAATGTACACTGTGTGTGTGTGTGTGTGTGTGTTCTGGATGAAATGAATATGAAGGCATTTAGTACACATTCAGCCTCTGAGGTTCACACCCCACCCTGTCTTTATTTAATGTGGTTGCATTGTCAGGCAGATTGTATGGCAGAGACAACAGGGACGTGGTGTTCGGCGGGGAATTTTAGGACACCGAGAACGAAAATCCAAACGTATTTTAAAGTTGAATTCAAAACTTTTTACAAAAAAAGACCAAAAATAAATAAATTATAGACAAACGCACAGTAAAAGAGAAATAAAGAGGGGGGGGTTTCAAGTTGCCTAAAATGTTTTAATATGAAAATATTCATTGCTGCATTGACTGCATCTTAAATACTTTGTGTTCAGTCTTTTTAGTTTTACAGCAAAAAAGCCAACACTGGTGATTTCATCAAAGTTAGCTGAAAATATTTAGCGTTTTAGACTATTGATCCTCAAACTGTGGGAAGTTGTTACAGAGATGTGTTTTTTCCTTTTTCGTGACGTGTTATTGACAAAAGGCATTAACCAAGAAGTCAAACTGGTTGCTCTCATTCAATTGCACTTGATCATAATGTACCTTTGCCAGGTGTCAGCTCACCTTAGAAGACATCTTGTCACAGAGTTTACTCTTCATACACTCAGTCTGACTGACACCTGAGAGTCTGCTGGCTCCAGCACAAAAAGACAATACCAGAGACTTGTTCTCCTGGGATTTATGGCACTACTGAGCATCATCTAAACATGCAGGAAATTATTCAAGCAACACACTTTAGGATGGATCTCCATGCAGATCTAAAAAGGGAATAAATAAACTCAGAAATAGTCAAATCTGTTTGGGAGGGAATACATATATTTGATCTAATACTTTTTTATATGTCCTCTTTAAAAGTACTCACCAATTATTCCGATGTCTTGTACGGTACTTAAAATCCAGATATTGGCAAATCAACTCCTCCCCCTTGTTCCCTGCAGGTCCTCGGTGCTGCTGCTGGCCCCCCTCCTGGCCGAAGCCGACCCGGCCCCCCGACGGGTCTCCAGGCCCGCGGGGTCCGCCGGAGCTCAGGGCACAGAGGGACTCTGCGGCCACTTCCGATGGATGGCAGAGCACGTACCTGCCTTTCGGGTGCCGGGAACCCACATCCACATCCTCACCTCGCCTGACCAGTTCTACCAGACTATGAAGGTCGGTGATACCAAGAAGTTACCATTTTGGTTCAGCTGCAAAGCAATGAAAACAGAGCTTAACTGAACTACTACCAGTATTGATGTTGCACAGATGTTCAATATCATCATGTGTCGTAACAAAGGGAGAAAGTGCTTGAGGAATGTGAGTGTGCTTGAGGAAGTATTTTCTTCCCGGCTGATTGTTTTCTCTGCAGCGGCCGAGTTGGCAGTTAATAGTTCGGCTCTAAAAAGACCGGTCACCTTAACGATGCAACTAATAGGTGCTAAATATATAATCCACTTGAAAACTTAAAGGGACAGTTCACACAAATCAACATATATGATGACACTAGATGGCACTCAGCATGCGGCGCCCCTAATATATCATGACGGGTTACCCATGCTAATCCACAGACCTTCCTTTGTTCATGTAGGTCTTGTTTTTGGACATAAAAAAAAAACGTCAACATGTTTCAATATTAATCAGGGATTGAAAGTCTTTCGCTGTCTCCAACAATCTGCAATTCACACAAATTCAACGATGATTTGATAAATTAACAATAAAAACAAATATATGAAGTTTACATTTTCCAGGGCTGGACTGTCCCTGGGAAAAAATAATGTTTACCAGTTTGTACAAATGGCCTATCGTGTCCATTGATGTGTTTGGCCATTTAGATCAGTGATTTTCATTTCAAACCTTTATTTAACCAGATTGGTCCCATTGAGATATACAGTGGGGCAAAAAAGTATTTAATCAGCCACCAATTGTGCAAGTTCTCCCACTTAAAAAGATGAGGCCTGTAATTTTCATCCTAGGTATGCCTCAACTATGAGAGACAAAATGAGAAAAAAAAAAAAAAAATCCAGAAAATCACATTGTCTGATTTTTAAAGAATTTATTTGCAAATTATGGTGGAAAATAAGTATTTGGTCAATAACAAAAGTTCATCTCAATACTTTGTTATATACCCTTTGTTGGCAATGACAGAGGTCAAATGTTTTCTGTAAGGCTTCACAAGGTTTTCACACACTGTTGCTGGTATTTTGGCCCATTCCTCCATGCAGATCTCCTCTAGAGCAGTGATGTTTTGGGGCTGTCGCTGGGCAACACGGACTTTCAACTCCCTCCAAAGATTTTCTATGGGGTTGAGATCTGGAGACTGGCTAGGCCACTCCAGGACCTTGAAATCCTTCGTTGCCCGGGCGGTGTGTTTGGGATCATTGTCATGCTTAAAGACCCAGCCACATTTCATCTTCAATGCCCTTGCTGATGGAAGGAGGTTGTCACTCAAAATCTCACGATACATGGCCCCATTCATTCTTTCCTTTACACGGATCAGTCGTCCTGGTCCCTTTGTAGAAAAACAGCCCCAAAGCATGATGTTTCCACCCCCATGTTTCACAGTAGGTATGGTGTTCTTTGGATGCAACTCAGCATTCTTTCTCCTCCAAACACGTCTCGTTGAGTTTTTACCAAAAAGTTCTATTTTGGTTTCATCTGACCATATGACATTCTCCCAATCCTCTTCTGGATTATCTAAATGCTCTCTAGCAAACAAACTTCAGACGGGCCTGGACATGTACTGGCTTAAGCAGGGGGACACGTCTGGCACTGCAGGATTTGAGTCCCTGGCGGCGTAGTGTGTTACTGATGGTAGCAGGCTTGGAATTTCGTCATTTTAGGGGCAAGGCCATTTGGCCTTTGGTGTCACACATTTTTTCAGGGCGCAAAGGCCACATGCCAGGGCACAAAGGCCGTTGAGGGAAACATTTGGATTTGGAGCTTACAAATAAATAACTTCACTTTTTGATAAGAAAAACACACGAATGACATGGGAAACAAATCACTTTTTTAATGTCAAACACTATATCATCATAGGCCTATGCATCCTTAGTATTACCGTATATAAAATAAAATACTCTACTTTGAATAATTAGTGTTTGGTATGTTTTCCATCTACTACTTCTCCCATTCACAAATCAAATAAAAAAAATCTAAAATTCTATTAATATGTAGCAAATATATTCCATTTCAGAGCAGAAGAAACAGCCTTCAAGGGTCAAACTCTGCACATAAATCATTCAGCAGTGCACAGTGAAGTGTGTGTGTGTGTGTGTGTGTATATAGAGTCTCTTTAATCAACTCCTCACAGCTCTGTTCAGAAACTGAATACAATCGTTGCTTTAATTCTGTCTTTAGGACGTTGTTGTGAGTGTGGACGGAGCAGCTGCAGGTTAGTTTAGCCTGATTGATCCATTCAGAAAACACGCATTTTAAAAGATTTTTCGCCTGCCGTCTTGTCTGCAGACTTGTCAAAGCATTAATTCATGCTTTTTACTAACCAGTATCAGTATGTAGTTACTTCAGCATCCTTTTGAAACGTGTATTACAATTAAATCACTGTAAAATAGGTTAATTTTGTCGTAGTTGGTTTCCACCACAGTATTTACATGGAAATAAGCCCCGCCCCCTCTCCAGCGCGTTCTGTTTGAATGACAGGAGTAAACACAGCTGACAGCCGAGGTGAAACTCCAGCGGTTAGAGCGATAAGAATATTCGCATGCCATCGCGTCCGTTGTGAACGCAGCATAATGCAGTTCAGAAAACACTGTTCTGTCGCTTTTAAAGCAACTTCGAGATTTTAACAGTGTGAGGGGCCCAAAGGCCATGGTGGCTGTAGGACGTACAATTATTTGTGGGGCATAACGGCCAGACAGAGGGGCTACGACGGCCATGGCCGTCATGGCCGCCGTGAAAATCCTACCCTGGATGGTAGCCTTTGTTACTTTGGTCCCAGCTCTCTGCAGGTCATTGACTAGCTCCCCCCGTGTGGTTCTGGGATGTTTGCTCACCGTTCTTGTGATCATTTTGACCCCACGGGGTGAGATCTTGCGTGGAGCCCCAGATCGAGGGAGATTATCAGTGGTCTTGTATGTCTTCCATTTTCTAATAATTGCTCCCACAGTTGATTTCTTCACTCCAAGCTGCTTACCTATTGCAGATTCAGTCTTCCCAGCCTGGTGCAGGTCTACAATTTTGTTTCTGGTGTCCTTTGACAGCTCTTTGGTCTTGGCCATAGTGGAGTTTGGAGTGTGACTGTTTGAGGTTGTGGACAGGTGTCTTTTATACTGATAACGAGTTCAAACAGGTGCCATTAATACAGTTAACGAGTGGAGGACAGAGGAGGCTCTTAAAGAAGAAGTTACAGGTCTGTGAGAGTCGGAAATCTTGTTTGTTTGTCGGTGACCAAATACTTATTTTACCGAGGAATTTACCAATTAATTCATTAAAAATCCTACAATGTGATTTCCTGGATTCTTTCCCCCCATTCTGTCTCTCATATTGAAGTGTACCTAGGATGAAAATTACAGGCCTCTCATCTTTTTAAGTGGGAGAACTTGCACAATTGGTGGCTGACTAAATACTTTTTTGCCCCACTGTAGATCTCTTTTTCAAGGGAGACCTGCACAATCTCATATATTATGAGATGTTTCACAAGGCGTTTTTTTTAATTAGATCATTACAAACCATCGGACATTAATTAGCATTATTTGCAATCTTAATCGTAAACTAGGCCTCATGTCCCTGAATCAACCTTGGATGAACTGGAATAAAAAGCTCCATTCCCAGAGATTGAAATGTCCTCCCTGGAGCAACATCTTTTTGTGGTTTGATTTACTCTCTCGTCTTACTCTATTTCAAGTTTGAAGAAAATAATCTTTAAGTGTTTCTAACTTTAAACAAAAATCGGAAATGTATCATCCTGCAAACTAAATGTGAATCATAGGAGAGAGGCGACAGTTTTATATCATTACTGAATCCCACACCTGCTGTGTGTCACCACATAGGAATCCTTTTATGTTTCCTCGAACGTTCGTCCGTTCAGCCGCTCCAGGAACAAAGAAACAGGAATCTGCAGCTTCCCTCGGGCTAACACATTGTTCAAGGGTTTTATTCATGTTTTAATATTTACGTTCCTGCGTCATATACCCTTATACAGCTCTGGAAAGAAGGAAGAGACCACTCAAAGTGTTTCTTAAATTTCAATCTCTACATGTATGGCAGCCATTCCATTCCAGTGTTGAATTCCAACAAAGAGAAATGTTGTCCGTAGTTTATAGAATAAAAGATAAATAATTGATTGCTGCAGAGATGTCTTAATATTTTCCAGAGCTGTATATTTTGTATGGCTTTGAATCTTAAAAACATGTCATCTATTTTCCAAGAACATTTCCCCATACCAATGACGGCTGGGAATTCGGAATGTTTTGTTCACTTCCTTGTTCATCTTTAATTGTTTCCAAATAATTTGCTGCATCATAATGACATGCTACGTGAGGAGACGGCCAATACAAAATGTAGTGCACTGAGCGAAGTAAAAAAGAAAGTGACTGATATTTAAAATACTCAAAGAACACTTTTTTTCTTTTGTCGACTTCAACTGAAAAACTAGAAATCACGCGCTATAAAAATAAGATACGCATTTTTTTATATATTCTCATTCCTCGTGTCATTTTCAAGGTCTTGAGATTAATCAAAGAATATGATCAACATAATTGTTTGGCGTGGAGTTAAGATAAACAACATCCTGGTTACTTTTGATAACTCGTAGATCTTCACTGGGACGGGTGGCGCAGTGGTCTGTGCATCTGGGATTAGTAGGAATATGTTTAAAAAAAGAAAAATGGATATTTTTCGCTCTTTTTTTAAAGGTTTTTAGTTTTGTTGTTATTTGCTTGTTGCTAGGGGCTCCGAAGCGGATGTGGTTAGTTTACCTGTGCATACAGACTGACAGCGTGTTCATGTGACATACAGGAAATGACCTTTTTTAGTATGACCATTAATCATGTTTTACTGTCAGATATTTGTTACAAGATTCCTGACACCCACGTACATTGTGACGTTTGTTTTTCTTCCCTTCAGGCGCGCATCAAGACCGCGAAGAGGCGGGTGGTGATGGCCTCGCTGTATCTGGGAACGGGTCAACTGGAGCAGGAGCTGGTGAGAAAATCAGCGTTTGTGTGCGAGTGTGTGATTCATGTTTAGAGGCGCTTTAAAGACTTTTGAGTTTTTGGCAGGTGAGAAGAACGCCATCCAAACACAAGCGTGTGCCAAATAACTGGTCAGTGATGCCAGAAAGTGTGAGTCAGAGTCTTCTTCCAGGAGAAGCACAGTGTGGTTTGTTCAGAGCCAGCTACAAGGAATGACCCTTAAATTGCAAGGGTTTATGGATATAAGAAGGCCAGAGTTGGCACGTGATATCCCGCTGTTCTTCATGCTTGGAAGGCCTCGCATAACAACATAAACCCAGAACAAACCACAGTCTGGACCGACGCTCACATTCAGCTGTTTGTTTTTTCTATCTGTTTGGAGAATCAGAGGGTGAATTACACAGACAAGTCAAACACGTTTAATTACAGTTAAGACCCTTTTAATCTGCTGTGAATGCTGCCAAACTCCGTAGCCTCACAGGATGATGGATCACTCGAAAAAGGGAGTCAATAAGGCACAGTGAGTGAGTCCATGTGATTTTTGTTTTCCGAGCTCAGGTTTGCTTATAATTGGACACAATGACCTTAACTCCATTCAGAGCAGAAATGTCAGTCTGTGGTTTGAGCCTGGAGAATGCAAACGGCAGGTGAGCAAACACAACACCCAATCACAGGCGCAGCAAAAAATGAACTCCTCTGATATTGAAGCTCGCACCTGTGCTGCTGCGTGTTGACTTTAAGCGCAGGCAAGAATAATCAGAAATTCTAAAGAAAAGTGTGTTTTATCTTTAGCACACCATATGCAAAGCTGGGGAGGTTGACTGCATATCTTTAGGAAAGCTGTATAAAGGCTGTGGGGGAGAAATAAAGAAATGAAACCACAGTTTAACTCAAACTAAAACTGCCGTTGAGGCACAAGCAAATCTGACACAGGGAATAATAATACACTTTCCAAGCGAGAATATACTTTTGTGCAGAACAATGACTTCTCCTTTTGACCTTTGACACTGGTGCTCTAATACCACCACCACCTGTCTCCAAGGTATGCCTATCACCAGGTGCCCAAAACTGCCTTCAAAATAAAAGCATGAACAATTACTCTAATTTAACTTAAAGGTGGGGTAGGTAAGTTTGAGAAACCGGCTCGATATACACTTTTTGTTATATTCCATGGAATGCTCTTAACATCCCGATAGCATTGAATATCTTAAGTGCTTTGACAAAAAATCCATAAAAAAATGTGGAAGCCGTAGTACTGTAAAAAGCACAACCACAATCATTTTAGCCGGCCCGGCTAAAATAACTGGATGGCCTACCTTCCTGTCAGCCTTCCATCTGTGCACAAACTTATCTCGTGTCCTCATAGGTCATGTGCTCGTTTGTGTGTGTTGGAGGAGGGGCTCTGTAAGGAAGTGGCAGATTTGTTCCTGTTGTGTATTTTCAAATTCTAGCGCACTCGAGCTGGTTTCTCCAAAATTACCTACCCCACCTTTAAATAATTTCAATAAATAATTTGAAAAGTAATATAAACAAAAACAGCAAGGAAAAACATGTTATAGTATTAAAAAATAAATGGCTCCAACAAAGGCCTTTGTTTCTACAGAACAGTCGGATATATCGCCTCAAGGTTCTGAGAGTGACGTATAAAAAATGCATTTGGGCACCAGATGCCCAATTTAGTCAAACGTGTGGAACAAATGCCGAGCTCGTCACTAATAGATACTTCGCTACCAGTGATGCCCTCTGAAGAGCATTTCCTCTTGTGCACTAATGGTTTTCCCCACGCTCGCTCTCAAAAGGGTGCCAGTGATTAATAAACTGTCTGCTCCATAGTAATCGATAATCTACTGCTCCTAGGAACATTCACAAATACTCAAGTACTGGGAAGTGTGGGAAGAACAAGGAAGACCAGATAAGAGTTGTGTGTTTCTTTGAGTGGTCTTATCTGGAAGAACTGTTCAAGAAATAACTTCAGTCAGAAGCTTGCTTTAATTTCACGTTTATATCAGTCCAATCTTACTTACTTTAAGCCCTAAAACGTGGCTTCATTTCAAGGTAACAACTGATACGATACGATAAGATAGATTCCCGTAGGAAATTCAGGTGTTATAGCAGCAACACAGGAAATGCATCTGTGCACAAAAAAGGGATATTTTATTCACTATGGCAAGGAGTGAGAAGTGTAAACAAGAGGAGAGGAGTTAGAGAGCCGAGGCACTTGAAATGACTGCAACACTAGTGTCCTCAATCCATCAATTCATAAGGCAATTGTGAAAGTAGGTGTGTTACCTTGATTTATGCTTCATACTTAATTAAATACAAATTATAAAATGTCTTAATATCAATAATATTATATTTACAATGATTTTCAAAAAGAAAAGTATTCAATACTCTAAATTTAAGAAGTTGAAAACTAAGATTTTCATGTATTTTGCATGACTAATTACTTAAAAATGCTTATTCATTAACATTGTTGCTGATTACTTTTCTCCTACTTTTACATTACATTGCATTTAGCTGACGCTTTTATCCAAAGCGACTTACAATAAGTACATTCGACCAGGAAGACACAACCTTGAAGAAAACAGAATCATATAAGTACATCAGGCTTCATAGAGCCAAGCATTTCAAGTGCTACTCAACTGGCTATAGATAAGCCAGTCCTTTATTAGTATATAAGTGCTCTGTTAGCAGTTATTTGTTAGTAATTCTATCGCTCGAGGTGGAGTCAAAAGAGATGAGTTTTCAGTCTGCGCCGGAAGATGTGCAGGCTTTCTGCCGTCCTGATGTCAATGGGGAGCTCATTCCACCATTTTGGAGCCAGGATAGCAAATCCACGTGTTTTTGCTGATGGGAACTTGGGTCCCCTTCGCAGCGAGGGTGCAGCGAGTCGTTTGGCTGATGCAGAGCGTAGAGCAGGCGCTGGGGTGTACAGTTTAACCATGTCCTGGATGTAGGAAGGGCCAGATCCATTCGCAGCATGGTACGCAAGTACCAGTGTCTTGAAGTGAACTTGAGACCCCCACTTAAGTGCTACTTAAGCCCGCGTTGTGCAAGGGGTGGTTGAACATGTATATTCAAAGTCTTGCTGTCTATTTCTGACCAAGAATAATAAGTCGTTAGTTGAAAATGACAATATTTTGCTGCAGTGATTTTGATGTCTTTCTTTTAAATTGTCCATTGTGAGTTTAACAGTGTTATACGTCTGCAGCTAAATCTGTGCATTACCCTTTAACTCATGTTCTGATGTCTCTTCAATGCTTCCCCTGTGTCTGTGAAGGTGGACTGCATGGAGGACGCCCTGCAGCGCTCACAGGACAACAGCGACTCCTCCGACCTCAAGGTGTCCGTGCTGCTGGATTACACCCGCGGCTCTAGAGGTTGTTTTCACTCATCAGATCTCTTGTGTTTTCTCTGGTTAGCACCCCGCGCTCATCCTCCTGCTGTGCTCATGTTTTCCCTGCAGGGCAGATCAACTCCAGGACCATGCTGCTGCCGCTGCTGCAGCGCTTCACCTCTCAGATGAGGGTCTCTCTGTACCACACCCCCGACCTGAGGGGGCTGCTGCGGCTGCTTGTCCCGCAGCGCTTCAACGAGACCATCGGGGTCCAGCACATCAAAGTCTACCTGTTCGACGACAGCATCATCATCAGCGGGTCGGTGGATTATTCTGTATATTTCACACTAGTCCTGTGGAGTCCTCATCTTTTGAGTCTCTTCTCTTGTACAGGATTTTTCAAAACAGTTTTTCATTGCTTGGCCTCAGATATACTACACATAGTAAACAAGTCTCTCCACTCAGGTGTAATTCCACAGCCCCTGAAAACTGCAGTAATTAAACCACTCCTAAAAAAGCATAACCTAGACGCAACCGTAAGGAATAATTACAGGCCAATATCAAACCTTCCCTTGTTAAGCAAATTCATTGAAAAAGTTGTTTTTCAACAGTTGAGTAATTTCATGTTTTTAACTGACGGTTTTGATGTGTTTCAGTCGGGCTTTCGACCAAACCACAGCACTGAGACTTCTCTTGTTAAGGTCTTAAATTACATCCATTTAAACACAGACAGTGGCAGAATATCAGTGTTAGTATTATTAGATCTCAGTGCTGCCTTTGATACTGTTGACCACAACATATTGCTAGACCGTCTAGAAAACTAGGTGGGAGTTTCAGCAACAGCTCTAAACTGGTTTAGTTCCTACTTAAAGGACAGAACAAACTTTGTCTCAATAGGCAATTACAAATCCACCCTGACAAATATGTCATGCGGGGTTCCTCAAGGCTCCATCTTAGGACCTTTTCTTTTTAATATCTATATGTTACCACTGACTCAAATTATTAAAAACAGCGATCTAAGCTATCATATCTATGCAAACGACACCCAGATTTATTTTAAAACGACACCAGGAGACTACTCTCCGATTTAGAACACTGAGCAAGTGCATTGAGCACATCACTGACTGGATGACTCAGAACTTTCTCCAATTGAACAAACAAAAAACTGAGATCATTGTTTTTGGAGCAAAGAAGGACCGATTAAAAGTAATCGCAGAGCTTCAGTCGGCAGACTACACAGTAACTCACAAAGCAAGAAATCTGGGTGTAGTGATGGACTCAGACCTGAATTTTAACAGTCCCATTTCAACAGTTATTACATCTGCATACAAGAATATATCAAGGATTAAAAAAACTAATGTCGCAACAGGATTTGCTTGAAACTTGTCCATGCTTTTATTTTCAGTAGACTACTGCAATAGTGTATTCACAGGGCTGACAAAGAAATCCATCAGAAAGCTGCAGCTGATTCAGAACGCTGCTGCTTGAGTCCTCACTAACATTAAAAGAGTGGATCACATCAGTCCGGTTCTGAAGTCTTTACACTGGCTTCCAGTCGACCAAATAATTGATTTTAAAATACTATTGCTAGTTTTTAAATCACTAAATGGCTTAGGACCGAGGTATATAAACTATCTCCTACATAACTATGAACCATCCAGGAGTCTCAGGTCCTCTGGGTCAGGCCTGCTCTCTGTTCCAAGAATAAGAACTAAACATGGAAAAGCAGCGTTTAGCTATTATGCCCCGATAATCTGGAACAAACTGCCTGAATCGTGCACGTCCGCTGAAACACTTCCTATTTTCAAATCCAGACTAAAAACATATCTATTTGCCGCTGCTTTTAATTGAGCTGTTCATAATCACACTGCAGTATGCCTTTTATTCATGTATTCTGTACCTGCTGTGCTTATTTATTTCATTTAATAATGTGTTTATGCTGTATTTATTCTTAAATGTATTTTGTTTTTATTTTGTAAAGCACTTTGAATTGTCGCGTGCTGAAAGGTGCTATATAAATAAAATTGCCTTGCCTTGCCTTGTAAAGGTGCAACATTCTAATAAAGATAATACAAATAATTCAAACAGAATGTACAAGAATGTGATCCAAAATGTGACCGCACAGATAGAAGTCTGTATAAATCCAGATAATGACATTTTTGTATGTGTATCAGGAGAGGTCAAGAAGCCACAGGTTCATACAACGGACCTTTCCTAAACAAAAAAATAAATGCAAATGGATGTATAAAAAAGGAAATCTAAACATAGCATTATGACTAAAATAAATAAATAAATATATAATAATAATAATTAAAAAAATGTGTGGAACCAGAGGTCACGTTAACCGAATATTTTCCGTATTTTTTTTAACAATGACGGACAAATCTGAAAGCAGTCTGTAATTTTGAGAGATTAGAACAAACTCGGAATAGCGCCAAAGTTTTGGCTTTACGCTGTGCACGCTCCCGCGAGGTGCAGCAGCCATGCATAACACGGCGCATGTGAACTGTCCCCCCCCCCCCCCCCTCCCCGTCAGAGTTGTGTAAAGGCCGACGGGTAATTCTGGATTTTGACAGAAGTTTTATGATCCTGTCAGTCAAAATGACGGACAGCGAAAAAGTCTAGCGCAACCTCTGTGTGGAACATTTGACCAAAGGATTACGTGTATTTTTCTGAACCCGTCTTACACTCATAGAAAGACATTTTACCAAACAACCTTTTTTCCTCTTTTGTCTATTGTGTTGTGTTGCCCCGGTTTATTAAAGGTCCCTCCCCTCACTTTCAGGGCCAACCTGAGCGACTCGTACTTCACCAACAGACAGGACCGCTACGTGCTGCTGGAGAACTGCGGGGAGGTCGCCGACTTCTTCGCCGACCTGGTGGAGGCCGTGGGCGACGTCTCTCTGCAGCTGCAGCCCGACGACTCGGTCACAATGCTGGAGGGCATGGTGCACCCGTACAAAGGTAGAAACAGGACTTGTGTGTACGTGTGTACGTACGCGCGCGCGTGTGTGTGTGTACAGTACAGTACAGTACAGCACACAGACGCATGTTTACCCTCCAACATGTTTTGACACTTCATGCTCGGTAACGGTGGCAGTGTCCCAGTTTTCAGCAAGAGGAGCCGATGGATTACGCTAATGGAGCCTGAAAGCTTAGACAGGCAAATAGATGATGGTCAGTGTGTGAGAGTGTGTGTTTGTACAGTGAGAATGATTGAGAGAGGTATTGCGGTTGGCTAGCCATGCAGCCGGATGTGAAATTGTCAGAATCTTCCACACACACACACACACACACACACACACACACACACACACACACACACACACACACACACACACACACACACACACACACACACACACACACACACACACACACACACACACACACACACACACACTCACACTCACACTCACACTCACACTCACACTCACACTCACACTCACACTCACACTCACACTCACACTCCAGTACTGTGTCCGTAACTGGAGCGCAGACTGCCAGGATGTGAGTTTGAGGGATGGATGACATCATGTCTACAGGACTTGAGCGCCGTGGTAACGAACACCAGGAATAGAGTTGTGATGTCACAGTGTGGGTGAAAGACGATATGGAGCTGACACGCATAATATCTAGTGAAAACATTAACAACTGATAAAACATTGACGTATTGAAAAAACGGAGGACGTTTGAGTCAGTTGGTGAGCAACTGAAGAACACTAAGGTTTGATAATGAGTAATCTGTGAATGGTTAGGATGTTAGTGTTCTACTCCAGTTGGTCTTCTTGGCGTCATGCAGGTCAAACATTTCCTTTGCTCTCTGTCTGAAAACACATTTTAGACTTGTACCAGAACCTTTGTAAGATATCTAGTCTACTAGTTTTAATGGTCACTTGCCAGCCAATCAGAAACAAGCATTTTCCAGCTCGTTTGCTGAGGTTGTGTTGTCATTTCAAACAACATCCTCCTTTCTGCTTCATGCCCCTAAGTGGCTGTAAATAATCCCAAGCACCCTTGGGTTACTGTGACCCAGAGATCAGTGTGACCCTCCTCAGCTTTGTTTACGCTCTGTCTCCGCAGGCAACCGGCAAGACTTCTCGACAGCGGCGAGGAAGCGTATCATGGAGGTGGTGAACACGGCCCAAATGAGGCAGCAGCTGACGAACCGGCCGGAGGACTCTGAGGACGAGGGGCTGAGTGACGGGGGGCTGAGCGACGGGGGGGAGGACACCTGGGTGTTCCCTCTGGTGCAGATGAAACCTCTGGGGATCCAGGTGGATGAGCAGGTCACACAGGTCAGGCTCAACACACACAGACACACACACGCACACACAGCGACCTTCTGTCATTGGTCACATTTTAACCAAGTATGTATATGACCGCCTCAAAAGCCACCATAAAACTATATATACTAATATTGATGTCCACTTTCATAGAGTTAAATGTTTAAATCAACATAATAACCACCCACTATTCAACCATTTTCAGAATTGTATCTTTTTTAATGTCTCTTGTGTGATGTTCGTCATGTTATAAATAATGCCACTCTTTATGCGGAATGCTAACAGGATTTTGTCTCAATTATGAACATGTCATGCCAATTGTCATATTTCTATTATTGATTTTCTGGCATTTGCAGTTTTTGTGCAGGAAGCCACTAGTAAAAACTACAACTTGTAAGCCAGGGCTTCAAATTAAAGGTCTCGTATAACAGAATGCATATGACATTTCTGGTGTGTCTGTATGTTCACTTCACAGTCCATTATAGACTTATTACAGGAGCTGAGGTTGAACTTCAAAAATTGGAAAAACAACTTTTTGAATTCATGCCTTGTTTGCATTAACAAGGTCAAATCAAAACTTGAAAAAGTCAAAGACGGCCCAAGTGAGAGGCAAGGGCTCAAGCTTATGTATAAACTCTGACCAAACTGTTAAATATTTTTATTGTATTCAGTACAATATAATTACAAATAGTTTATTTTGAGGTTGATTGGTTTAATTTGGACATGTGACTAATACAATGAGACATGTACCAATACACAGTGAATACATGTTTGAGCTCTTATTCCGGGTTTATTAGTCACTTATTCTGGGAATGAACAATAAAATGATGGAGTGATAACTGTAATGTAATAACAGAGGCTTGTTCTGTACAAAGTTGATTCAACAGTGTCTCATCTGCCGTTTAACAAAAAAGAAAGAACTTGTTGCAACAGGCTGAATTTATTCCAATATGTAGTTCACTTTTGGTTGCTTTGAATCAACCAGTGGTGATGTGGCTGATGTGCAGATAGAGAAGAGAAGTACCAGCCTTTCTTAAAATAACAAGATTAAACATTTGCTGTTTCCTTCCACAAGAAGGAGTTGACCACTGTTGCTTAAAAAGGTAATGGTCTCAGATGCAGAACATATTGAAAATAAGGAGAGAAGGAAAATGACCTGTTGGTAGTATGCACCATGAAATACATTAAATAGTGGGTCCATAACTATTTTATACGTTTACAAAAAAAATCCTGGGCATTTTTAAAAATAAGAATAAACACTAATCAATTTGGTTTCATGTTTTTTTTTTGGAAACAAATGCCCCAGATTCTTTAAATGTAAAAATGAAATGGGTTGACACTATACAAACGTATTATTAATCTCTAATACAGATAAGCTTTGACCTCTCACCCAAACGGAACCCAGCAGAACTCCACCTCTAAATACAGTAATCAATCAAGACACAATTAATCAGACGTGAGCCAACAGGAAGAAGGAAATATCATCATATTACTTTTATTGTCAAGATAAATATGACAAGTCTAGATTGTGTTTCTATAATGAGCCTTATGTAATAAGCGACAATAAAACACTAATAACCAGTCTCACGTCAAAGCTAGTGTTTTATTCTTCATAAGTTCTGGAAATAAAACCATTTTGTCGTTATTTCCCCTCCAGCGCCTGCTGAAAGACGCCGGGCCGAACTCAACCGTGTTCCTGACGTCGGGGTACTTCAACCTGACGCGGGCGTACATGCATCTGGTGCTCGGGGCCGGCGCCGGGTACCACATCCTCACCGCCTCACCCGAGGTCAACGGCTTCTTCGGAGCCAAGGGCGTGGCCGGGGCCATCCCAGCGGCCTACGTGCACATCGCCAGGCAGTTCTACAACCAGGTGTGTTCTCTGGGCCAGCAGGAGAGGATACACCTGCACGAGTACCACCGGCCAGAGTGGACCTTCCACGCCAAAGGTGGGATCACGCACGCACGCACGCACGCACGCACACACGCACACACGCACACACGCACACACACACACACACACACACACACACACACACACACACACACACACACACACACACCCCTGTATCAACGACTAACGGTCATGATCTTATGATAATTACTTTTTCAACTACTAATTAAAGTAAAAGTTGTCTAAAAATATGCCCCGAGCCAAATTGAACCTCTATAAAAGCCTAAAGATTTATTTTCATTTTCAGAAACACACACACACGTCTAGCGCTTCGATTCAGTTGTACATTTAAATCTGCATTTAGCATTATGGTCACATCCTCACATGATCAGCAGCAGAGCTTGTAGTGATACTCAATGATTAGAAACAGATCAAGGGACATACAGTTCATCTTATATATAGTACTGACAGGGCCATATATGCACATACGCTTACAAAAAGAAGTCGTTTTCTTTTAGACTTAAGCAGGAAACTGAGAATATTTCACAGTGTGATTATTTTAGTAATTTTAAGTCAACAAGGAAGTTTTTCAAGACAAACTGAGACAAAGGGTGCAGGTAAATGATGTTCTTTGCTTCTGAGAATTATGAAAAGAGAAGTAGCAGGTCATCCATCGAGGCCTGTCTGCAGTGTGGACATCTTGACTTGCATTGACAGCAGTGACCTAAAGCCATTGCACATATATATATTATATCTGGTTAAGCCACAACAAAAGCAGTCAGCTACCTACGTTATGACAAGCGTATACATTTTCTCTCTGCATATTCTTTTCTTCCTCTTCCTTGATTTTACTCCGCTACAAATCACAGACAAACAACTTGTAGCACTAGCTACTTGCAGACATCCATTCTAGGTCTGGCAGCTGTTCCCATTTCACTTCTCGCCTGTTTTTTGACTCCCTGACAACAGAGAGATTTGTCGGGGGTTCCTTCAGTTCAACACTCCCCATTATGAGACATTAGAATATTCTAATGTGCCACACAGTCATAGTGTGTAGGTGGCATTATCCAGGGCTCAGCATCCAGACTAGTTTTGTTTGGCTGGGTGAAACTAATAAAACGCATCACTCTCCCTGCTCCGCTGCTCTTCTTGTGGTCGCAGCGTTATATAGCGTGAGAGAGGAGGGCTCGTACACTCATCGCGCCGTAGCCCCGGGGCGAGGATGTACACTCACTCTCCCTCATGCTTTGGGGTTTTGGATCTGTGCTTTTCGGCATGTGCTTCCTCTTAGTTGTGGTCTGAGATCCCTGCTGGAAGTGTCTCTCTGAAGCTCGCTGCACTCTTCCTCTCCTCACAGGTCTGTGGTATTACCTCCAGGGGAAGGACCGGCCTTGCCTCACTCTAATTGGCTCCCCTAATTTCGGATACCGCTCGGTTCACCGTGACCTGGAGGCCCAGATCGCCATAGTGACGGAGAACAAGGCGCTGCAGAGCCAGCTGCAGGAGGTGGGTCAACCGCAGGAAATGATGATGATGATGATGAATGACTGTGTGACTCTGCACTGAACGCACACCTGTTATTTTATGTGTTGAACTGTGTGTTATGCTGTGTGCCTCTCAGGAGCAGGAGAGGTTGTATCAGCGCTCCACCGAGGTGTCGAGCTCCACGTTCGAGCAGCCGGACCGTCACGTCAAGTTGTGGGTGAAATTAGTCACTCCCCTCATCAAGAACTTCTTCTGAGACGCCACCAGGTGATCTCACACACATGTACACACTCACTACACACAGCATTCACCTATGATACCTCAACAATCAAGGATTTGCTTCTAGTTTGATTGGTTATTCCCGTTTGTTAGCAGGATTAACAAACAAAGATGTTAGCCTAATTTCATAATACTAGATAGAAGAGTGCAGCGTGGGCCAAGGACGACTCCATTACATTTCTGGGAGGATCTAAATGACCTTTTTCCTTAATGTTGCGACCAAGGATATGGCTTTGGCAGAGCTAGTGCTCTTTAAGTGCCCTTAAAGCAACAGCCTATTTTATTTTAGTGAGGAAAGAAAGTCCTATTGGACATTTAAAAAAGTTTTGCAAATCATTTATTTTAAATAAACAATTGATCAAATGACGTACAGGGAGTTGTGACCTTGCTCTGCAGTTACACTCAGATCTACAGTATAAAGCGTTTTAGATTCTTTCAGTGTTCCATCAATGCTCCAGACTCAACAGGCAGCTGTTTTCACTGAATATACCCAACAAACACACTGTACACTACCTGCTCCGCACAATTAAAACAAGTGAGAAACTAGCTCATGAACCAAGTGGGGAATATAGCAGCTTAAGAGCCAGATATTTACCCTCAGTTGGTAGAGACCAAACCAGAGCTAAAAGAAGAGAAAATATTGAACTAAAATTAATTATTTGGACAGAAAAATCCCTTTTTATAGAATGAAAATGTTGCTTTCCCAAATAAAGCACACTGTCAAAAGCAGCGGCGTAGCTGTGGGTGGGCCCGGGTGGGCCTGGGCCCACCCACATGCACGTCTGGCCCACCCACAGCCAATCAGCGCTTCATAGCGCAGAACCGGGAAGCCCAGAAGGAAGTGCCACAAACTGCAGTTCATCTAGTGGCCGACAGGGGGATGGATGAAAAAAGGAGCAATTCCCATAGACCCCCATGTTAAAATGCCCAACTTTACAGCAGTCTGTGTGCGAGGGGGCGGGCAGTTTACACACACGCAGCTGCTACATGCAGCAACACACACGCATGGAGGAGATGGCGGAGAGAACGCGCTCCGAGGTGTGGTTAAACTATAGCCGTGTCGATGGGGACAATACTCGTTACCAAAAGTGGAATAAGAGTTTAGCATTTAAGGGCGGTAACACGAGCAATGTGTCTAAACATTTAGCAAAAGTGCTCCACATCCAGACGGAGAAATGCACCGGGTTGGACTGTCTTTCTAGTAGCTCTGTAGCTCCATCCACGAGTAACGTTTCCACGTCAGGTGTTATGTTTGCTAGCAGCAACACACCGAGTTAACTACATTATACAAACATGGGTTAATGATTAGAGGTAACTGAGTTATTTATTTTGTTAAAGTTTCAGCTATTCTGTTTACAGTTCTGTCATCACGTTATTTAATACGATTTGTTAAAACATTGTTGTTTCTTTTGATGTGAAATATTATGTATTTAATTTAAATAAAAAGCAATGTTAGTTTTGTTCACAATTTGTTTAGTTAGTTTACCTTGTTTTATTCTCCAAAATAACCGATAAAAGTAATGTTAAAGGACGGATCGATAAGACATAGACATAGACATACTTTATTGTCATTTCAACAAGACACAGAGTGTACTATTAAAACGAAATTTCGTTGTACTGGCTTACAGGAACAGGACAATATAAAAACTTGCTAAAATTGTACATATGAATAAATAATAGTGACATGGTGCTGATAAAATTAAAGATAAAGTGTGCATTTAAAATATGAAGACTTACTATACATATAAATAAAATAGACATACTATATAACAAATATGTGCTCTTTAAATAATAATGTAATCTTTATGTTACTGGTCTACTTGCTGTTCAGCAGTCTGATGGCTTGGGGGAAAAAGCTATTGCAGAATCTGGCTGTTTTGCTCTTAATGCTGCGGAACCTCTTGCCGGAGGGCAGCAGGGAGAACAGAGCATGGTGAGGATGAGTGGGGTCTTTAAAAATGTTCTGGGCTTTTGTCAGGCAGCGTTTCTGCGCGGTGTCTCTGATGGGAGGGAGAGAAACTCCGATGATCTTCTCTGCTGTCCTGACCACTCTCTGCAGAGACTTCCAGTCTTTGGCGTTGCAGTCTCTCGACCAGATGGACATGCCGCTGGTCAGCACGCTCTCTGTGGTTCCTCTGTAGAACGTGGTGAGGATGGGAGGGGGGAGCTGTGCAGGAAGTGTAGGCGCTGCTGTGCCTTCTTAAATAGTGATGTAGTGTGAGTGGACCAGGTCAGACTGCTTGTGATATGCACCCCAGGAACTTGGTGCTGTCTGTAGTCTTCACTGCTGTGCCGTTGATGTGGAGTGGTGGGTGACAGTGCTTTTTGTTCCTGAAGTCGACAATAATCTCTTTTGTTTTATCGACATTCAGGATCAGGTTGTTGGTGTTACACCAGTCTGTCAGATGTTTCACCTCCTCCCTGTAGGCCTGTTCGTTGTTGTCCCTGATGAGTCCCACCACTGTTGTATCGTCCGCGTACTTTATGATGTGGTTGGTACTGAACCTGGAGCATAAGCATAAGCACTATCGATAAAAGTAGTAGTACCGTTAAAGCCTTAACGATACCCATCCCTATGTGGATGTCAGTTTTACACACATTCTGAGGCCGCCGTGCCTATGTTTTTTGTTTTCACTGCTAATTTATGCTTATGTTCTATTAGTGCATTAAAAATCATTAATGAAGTTTCAGCTCAGACCCCCACGCTTAATATGTCTCCCCCTGGCCCACCTACATTTCTCCAGGCCCACCCACACACTAATTCCTGGCTACCCACTGGTCAAAAGTGCACTTAAATTGCAGAAAATAAGAATTTCTCTTTTAAAATATTTTTTTTACATTGTGCATTGGTTTCATTTTTTGTAATGATATTTTTTTGCCTACTAGACAACATTCAGCCTTGATCAGACTGCACAGAAGCACACGCCCACAGTAAGACAGGCTGTGGCTTCTCTGAAATGCCTGCAGTCATTGTGGCGCGTCTAAAATCTCAGGTCCCGTCCTCGCCTTCCCAGCAGCCCAGAGCACCACAGTGAGAATGGGGGGGGGGACAGAGAGGGCTGATTCACTCCTGTCAAGAAGTGAGTCAGCACCGGGTATGCTGAGGATCTGACGGGTGGTTTCAGTTACCTCGAGTCTGGACCTGGAGAGGTGAAGTCAGGGGGTTCATCGCAAGAATTAACACTTTTACGTGTTTTTTTTGTGGAAATAAAAGCTGCAGGAAGACATGAAAAGAGCAACTTCTCACTCGAAAAGGAAGTCGTATTCATTTCATAAAGTCAAGGCCTGGCCAAAAGGAAAGCTGCAGTATCAGGTTTTTCCTGTCAGTTTCTCTGAACAGGAAGCGTCACAGGCTGAGAAATGACGGTAAACGGACGGCCTCTGAATGCTACCTATTCACATATTCGAGGAAATCTAAAATATCTTGAGTGATCCGCTGCCAAAATGAAACAGTTGTAAAGAGATCATCTTTCACACAGCACAGATTAGCATCAGCACATTCAGGCCTTTTGTTTTACATGTCAGTGTTGAAAGGACTTACCAGCACGGTGACACTAACAAACAGATGTTTGGCATCTGTAACCTGAGGCTAAAGGTTGTGTTGAACTTAGAACGTATTTAGAAGACAACAGAAAAGGCTCTTTAGTGTTAAATAATACAAACACTGTCTGATTCTTTTAATGAAAAAACCCAAAATGTTATCTTCTGTCAGAGAAAAGTCAGAGTATAGTATGACATAGGATGTCACAGCTTGGAATGTAATTCCTGTTCTTTTGGATACTGTTTGTTGTCTGAATGTTGTCCGTTAGGGTCCTGGAGCAGTTTGTCCACTCTCATTCGTGCTTTGTATCCTCTGGCATTGTCACCTCTGTTATTGCTTATCTCGTCTTGTTTCCTGGCAGAGGAAAAAACAAACGCAGTCTCCAACAATAGCCTTACCGGTTAAAGGAATGTTTTTGAAAGTCCTTTTTGTCAGCACAGGCTGTCTATTGTTAGAAACTAGAGACAACAGGTTCCTCTGAACGAACCCCCTCTGAGGGCTAGTCAGGGTGGAGCTGTCTGCCCTCTAGTGGTGACACTGGGATTTCACACATTGAACTAACCACTTGTGACACATTAGCATAATGCTCACAGGGCTTGTACATTACTGGTAGGAGATAAAGAAATCTTGCCAAGTGTATTTTCTTATTTTGGAATACTATACTTGGAGAATAAATGTGCCTGATTTTTTTCATTAAATTACATTTCAGGGCATACTATATTACCTTTTAATAATACTTTTGTAGCAACGTCTACTTTCTGTTCAATTTGTTCATGGCATACTTCACGTTCACTATATTTAAAGTACAGAAAGTGCAAAATAATTGCAACAATTGTGTTTTATATTACAATAAAACTAGTTAAAATGATTGTCTGTTAACCTATGTTTTGTTCTTTCAGCCTTCACATCACACAGTTCCTCAAAAAAAGGCACTATTTAAATAGTAAGGTAAATGAAAAGTGAACATCTGTGTTTTTATGTTTAGAGGGAGAAAGACTGCTTTGGTTTCCTTTCGTCTCGATGTTGAAGGTCACACCGGAGTCCGCAGATGGGAGACTCGGGTACCATCGGCATGCTGGGAGTTTCCAACCTCACCTTGGCTATAACTCTCATCAGTGTGTCCCAGGAAGTGACTTCCACATACAGGAGAGATGTATGTGGTGAATTCAGCGGGTACACTTTCTTTTTGTATCAAACTCCAGATCCTGGTTTACCTGCACATTACATACCACCTGATGTCATCACATTATAGTTTTAAACTGTTTTTCTACTACAACATTTAAAAAAACTACTTCCTACCACTGCAATGCATTTCTTCAAGCTGCGATATAAAACAATCCCTGGAGGAGCCTAATAACCGTTAAGAGAGTTTACAGCAGTAATCAAAGCTAAATGTACAGTGTTTGTGATATCTTTGTAAATTAAAGGACGATGTGGACGAGTTTTTAAAATGACTTCAAACGTGTGACTCTTGTTTGGTGCACTCTTACCCACAGCTTTATAGCAACATAAGAACACAATGTATTGCAAATGAACAAGTTAAATGAGTAAAAGTGTTGGTTTTTCAGACTTTTAATGACAAATCTCAAAATAATAAGTTACAAGAAATCTGGATAAATAAATATGTAGCTATTTATGCATCACTTTCATTAACAGTGCTTTGACATGTGACCAACAGCAGTAAGAAAACAGATTTAGAAAAGAGCATTTTGTACAATAAAGTCCAGCATCCCAAGCGAGATGACAACATTTGTTTTCCATGTGATTTCTATATTGTAACAGAAATTGAATCTCAAACTTCAGACTCTCCGAAAGCTGCTCTGAATCACATTATTGTGCCATGTGATTCCTTCATCAGCTGATCCCCATCCTTGTGTTGAAATGTGCTGCAACTTTCACAAGGTGGAGAAAGGCTTTTATCAAAAAACAGTAGGTGTTCAACTAAAACAATATCTTAAAGGGGACCTATCATGCAAATGCACTTTTGTACGTCTTGTATATACATGAATGTGTCCCTGGTGTGTCAGGGAACGCAACCCTCTCTCTTGTCCTCCTTACCCAAATCTCTAAAAACGGGGCTGCAACGGATCTGATACAGAATTTGAAATTGTTCTGGACGTCAGGAACGAGGAGCTCCGCCTATATGGGCAACTCTCCACCTATCGGGAGTGAGAGGTTGCGTGGCATGGTAACAGCATGTGTCAAATGCATGACCTGTTTTGGTATTTTGAAAAAAAAACTTTGGCAGACATGTTTTATATAGGTCATGGCCCTACAAATATAATAGGATAGGTCCACTTTAAAGTTTCATTCTGGACCGAGAACATCTCCTCGGAGAGCTGTGGAGAACAACGGCTTATCAGCGCCGTTGTAGGTATTAGCTTCTATTAGGAGAAGGGTTATTTAACACTGAAAATTGCGGGTTGTTTTTAAGGGAACCGCTTCACTTGGCATGCTGGATCATCACAGCAATACGCCCCAAGATTGGCCATATTGTGTCATTGACCTGTAATGGATGACCTATTAAACTACTTGTGATCACAAACCGAGTATTTGTTTTCCGCTTAAAATGTTATGCTTGATAATCTCAATAGCATAAACGTTTGCTTTGTTTTTCCTCAGACATTCTGAGACTGAGCAGAAACTTCCTAGCTTTTTCCTTCCAAATTGTGTTTTCTCTGGAATATACAAACCCCTCACCCATTTTGAATATTAACTTGCCTAACTACATATAATGTTTCTTAGTGCCTCTGTAGTAGAGCCTTGCTGTACCACAGCAGACCACACAGTGTATAAAGGGGGTACAGCACTGCAGAAGGTCCCAAAGGAGATAAAGACAGAGGACAGAGAGCACTGTCCTATCATCTCTAGATGGGGAGAGAAACGTTAAACACAAGGTCAAACCTGGTAGAGAGAGGTGTCGGTACGAGGGGGACAGAGGAAGAGCTTTAAAAAGCAAACTTTCTCTCCGTCAGGTCCACATTCAGTGGGTTAGCAGGAGGAGGAGTTTTCAGGTCCACAGTGTTTCATCCTCGCAGCGCTACAGCCCCTTTCAGAGAGACGACACTTTCTTTTTCCGGGGCAGCCAGCATCTCGTAGAACGGGTCTTTGCTGATGGCGGCTCTGCAGGAGGAGAAGGAAGGAGGGTTCGATACGAGACAGTAACAGTGATCCGCTGCAAGGACAAAGCGAGAGCTGAAGTGCCACTCACTTGATGCTGTTGATTCCACTCGTCCTTCTCCTCTGGCGGTCGGGCGGAGATCCTGTAGAAAGTGTGGTTTCCCTCCACCACGCGGCCGTCTGCCTCCGTCTTGCAGGCTTGATCACCTGATCTCTGTGGTCGGAGACGAACAGCTCGAAGCAGTTCTGGAGAACAGCACGACGAGATGAGTCAAGGAAGGAGCACAAACACTCATTCAAATACAAATAGATTTCCTGATGACAAATCATATATATAAAAAGAATACATGGAACAAATCTTTAAATTATTGATTTATAAACTGGAAAAAAACTGACACTTTACTATATTTAAATCCATCAGTCCGGACATTATATGTGCATTTGAAGAAAGATCGACATATTTTGAGAGCGTCACCAAATGATAGCTGCATTTTTATCCTGCACCATCTTGTTTTATGGTAGTTTTACTTTTCTGACACAAAGATCTGATTTGGAGGGTGAACCAGCAGAAAAGTTTAATCATACGACAAAATGCATCACAAAGAGAAGATAGTTTACCGGTTTCTTGGAGTCATCGACTTCTCTGATACTCAGATTCTCCAGTGGAATAATTCCTCTGGGTTCTTTATCCTTGGAAACAAAAGAGATGAGGAGAATACATCGTCGGTCCTGTTGAAGCCTTCATACAGCATTTATCTCTTCTCTTATAAAAGCCAAGCGGTAATTACTTACAGTCGTGTACTCAAAGTAGTAGAGGCAGTTATCTGTGAGAATGAACCAGCGTCTCTTCCAGGTCTTAACTCGCCCTCCTGAGGACAGATTACAGGTGAGCTCTGACTGCAGTGAAGACATAACATTTTATTTGCTGAAGCAGAAAGCTGAACTTCATACAGCAGCGAGTCTGAAGCACAGTGACGGCACACATCAGCAGTTAAATATAGAGCGGAACTCATCGTGGAGGGTTAGAACTTGGGTCAGTGGCCAGCAGTTAGAAACAGATGTGAAATCACTTCTTTTCACATCTGGGCTTATAGGCATAGTTTGTGAGTTTTGAACTGGGGGTGTATGAGGTTCTTCTCCATATCATCAGTGTATGGATGTCAACAGGGCCCCATTCATACAGAAGCTGAGACATGTACTGCTGTGGAAAGGGATCATATTTAAGCCAACTAAAAGACAGGCCTACCTTGAAAAATAATCGTGTATGCCATGTTCAGAATCATTTCTTTGATCCACCTTGCCGCCAGACAGCCCTTACCGACGGGGAAATAAAGCCTTCATACCCAGTTATGCTCTGTTCAAAGCTGCCAGACAACATTGGCAAAAACAGTCATTCTACCTCGCGAGAACAAGGGAGTTGCTGTTCTGACTCAATCCTTTAATTTGTTTGTTGTTGTGAATGACTTTGGGTTGAGTTCAGCTTCAACAAAGTCAGAAATAACATCTACAAACTAAGTGATCGTGGCAGACGGAGAATAATGGTGTGTTTCTTGGAGAACTGTTTTCAACAATTGAGTCTGGTTGCTTTGGAGAGAACGGCTTCAGTCCCCCGTCAGAGCGGGCTGTCTGATGGAAAGGTAAAGATATTATAAATATGTTGTACACTAAAATAAATAGCTTTTCGTTTAGAGAAGGCTAAAATGCAGGACATTTCTCAGCCCCTGTGCCGGTCTCTAAACAAGCAGCTGACACAACCCCACTTCAAATGGCAAACCATCTTTTTTAAAGAATACAGCCCAAGAGGTTTTTTTCTTTAATCTTAATCTAATTGTGCCAGTGTGGGTCGAAGCAAGGAGGAGGAGGAGGAGGGGGGGGGGGGGGGGGGGGGGGGGCTCAGAAGCAAAGCAGTGTCATTAAAGCTGAGGGGTTTAAAAGGTACATACCTCCTGGAATCAAAAACACATGAAGACAAACAAACAAAAACACATCCACAAATTAATATGACAAAAATACAAACAACTCTTCCTGCTCATCTGCCGTTACAGATCCAGTTCACTAGAGGGCCTCACAGGGACTAACAGCAGTATGATTTCATGAATTGCACACGTTCCACACCACATGCACTAACCGAGCTTGAGCAGCCATCCTTCTCGTCGGGGTTGAAGAAGGTGTGTGTGAGGTCGTTCCCATCATCCTCTGGGATCTTAAAGGGTTCGTTCTTGATGCTGTCGAACAAGTTCTACAGAGACGATGAGCAGATATGGGATGTTAACATTTATCTCCCCAGCTTTAGTTACTTTGCATTCTCAGAGTAATGATAGAGAATATAATCAGTTCAATGTATTATGTGTTTCTATGGATTAAGCGCCTCTGCAGAACATAATGGAATTACAATTAGCCACCCCTTTACCAGTTGCATCATCAGCAGTGTTTACACAGTAAGAAGACCGAACATCAAGTGGACGACAGTGTGATTTGGCACAATGCATGTTTTTTTTTGTTTTGGTATTATTTTTTTCTGCATTTAAACCGAGTAAACTTTGTCTGTCCGAATATACTGGAGGGGAACATTGTTCAAACGTGTAAATACACCGCCTCTCACCCTGAGCAGCTCCTCCGGCAGGTCTCCTCCATCATTGATGCCTCTGTTCATGGCCGTGAACCTCTGGACCGAGGGCTTGTCCTTCACGTTGGGGTTGTGTAGACTGGTGTTCAACATATCACAGCGAAAGACACACGTAACAGGTATCTGTAGAAGAAGACTCAATCAGTGTGTGTTCTTTTTCAGGACTTTACCTATAGTCAGATTTGTTGGTATGACATCGATCTGCCAACCTGTGCTCTGGAACACTCCGGGGTTACAGCGGCAGTATCTGAGGGCGAACGCCTCCATCATGCGGTCGATCTTCTGAGCCTCGCCGGGCAGCCTGAAGCTCCACAGGAACTGTCTGAGGGCCTGCACCAGGTTCAGGTCTGAGAACTCGTGCAGCTCCAGGAAGGCGTGCAGGACCTCGATGTTGAAGTCATCTCTGCAACACCACACACACACCACACACAACCACCACACACACACACACACACCCACACACACACACACACACACACCACACACACACACACACACACACCACACACACACACACCCACACACCACACACACACCACACACACACCACACACCCACACATCATAGCTGAATGCAGCTCTGTTTTAGCTGTGTGTGTCAAAATTTATGAGATGTGACGAATCATATTAACGGATGATCTTTTAGAACTGCAATGCAACATGAGCTTATTAAATCATATTCAGATTACCAATAGCATATTGATAAGCTCCTGATTTGTCCTCAATAATGCTGAACGTGTACAAACATGGGCAGCTCTAGAAGAAACCCTGAAATAACAAGGAGCAAGGTTTTCTGTCTTTTAGTAACCCTAACCCCGTTTTTTGTACTCAGACATTTTGACTTCGTCTCAGTAGGACAAGCACAAATGTAAATATTAAACATCATGACACTTACCTCTCCCCTAGGTAGTCTCCAATAGCGGTCTTATTAAGCCCCTCCCCCTTGTAGAGAAACTGGGCGATGTCATCGCTGGTGTTTTTCAAAAGGGAGCTGTCAATCAAGAAACGAATCCCCTGAGGCAGAAAAGAAACCCAGTCTGAACATCGTTCACAAAGAATAAATACATTGAATAAGAATATTATGGTGTCCAGTGAGGAACAAAAAAGTGAACACATACAGTGTATTACCAATTTTTATTTGACCAACTTTCGTCCTTTTTTTGTGTTTTTATTTTGTAAACTAAATATCTTTGGGGTTTTTCGGTAAAACAAGATTGTTAAAGATGCCAATCATTCTCACCTTCTTCGGGTCCATGTTGAACTTCTTTCGGCCCATGGCCATCTGTTTATTCCTCTGCATGCTTTTCCTAAAAACAAATGAAAAGAGCCCGAACTAAATACATGGATTTGTCAAATTGACCAAAAAAGAAAATAGACGGCAGTTTTGATAATCATTTAATTTATTAAGAAAAATGGCAAACATTCACAGTTTTTAGTTTCTCAAATGTGAGGATTTGCTGCTTTTCAGTTCTACATCATAGTAAACTGTATATTGTTCAACTTAATAAAGCGCATTCTGTTTTGAGCGTCAGGCAGATCCTGTCCCTCTCTCTGTCCCTCTCTCTGAGTGCACTTCCACTAAAACAAAGGCTGAGGACCCCAGCTGCCCACGCACAGGAATGGTTAAGAGACACTTTACCTCTCTTCACTCTGGCCCAGGCTTTCAATCTCATTGGTCACCTCTGCTATCTCATCCTTCAGCCTCTGAGAGCAGACAGACAGAGAGGAGGGTTATGAAATATAAAGCAGGAAACAGACGTGCATACATGTGATGTGTGTGTGATGTGCGACCCTTCACATGAACCTCTGGAGATGCTTTGATCTCACCGGCAGCACAATCATTACACACGGTCATCTGTTCCTGCTACTTCTCACTGCACATGCAACATTCAGACCGGCTCTTCTCACAGACATGAACCCAGAAAGAGGAACCCGACTCACTCTCAGACTCATTACTACCTCTCTGCAGGGAGCTCTGTGGAACACCGCCCTCTGCAGAAAATCCTCTCTGGGGAGCTGTAGCACCTGTTCTGGGGTCAGCGGCGACTCGCTTCCCTCGCTCCCTCCTCTTCCCCCAGTGCTGACCCAGATTTATCACCCTGCCTCCCCCCCCGATGCCCTCCGCAGGCTGTTTGAGAGCCACACTGCTGGGGAAGGAGGGGAACATGCAGGATCAAAGACTTTGACTGGCTTAGTGTAGCTGCAGCGGACAACAGAGGTTTGTAGGAGTAAAAAAAAAAAAAAGAGGCGAGAAACAGATTGAAAACCCTGAGCCCAGAAAAGATAATGAACTAAGATAATTAAAGAAAAAAAGAAGGCAGACAAGGCCGGAGTCTCTGGTTGGAGCTCTTATTATCTACAGCTATCTGCGAGTGTGTGAAAGAAAGGGTAAATAACTGGATTCCTACATGTGCGTTTCCATGGTTACACCCCCCTCATAGACGAAGAGCGTCCTCCGTCTCCATTACTGGAATATTTCATGGCTCATTACCCATCAGCCCCCCCAGGGCAACACAGGGCGGGGCTTAGAGAAAAGGAAAGCGCCGTACGAGTCCACCTCGGTAATAAACTCCATCAATCAGTCGCACAGCGTCGCTGCCGGGAGCCATGTTTGTCTTTCTAGTGTGTGTGTTTGTTTTGGATGCATGAACATCTCATAGATATCCACCGGTGATATCGGTAATGAGCTACCTCCGTGCCTTACCACAGCATCTGGCACTAATATCGGATAGGGCTAACCATGTTAAATTGTTTAATGAGCATTTTGTGTCCTGTGGCTCTCCGTTTAATTCTGTTTCTAATTCTGCTTCTGTGAACACCACAGTCGGTGACTCAGAACAACGTGGGTCTGGAAAACCCTTTCAGTTTAACTCCTTTTACTGTTGATGTTGTTCGTGAAGTCTTAACCAAGCTAGATCCTAAAAAGCCGGCTGGTCCGGACAAACGTAGAACTTTTCTTTTTAAAGATAGCTGCAGATTTTATATTGCTCCACCTCTTACTACTCTTTTAACCTCTCCCTCAGCACGAACAAAATCCCAAAAGTATGGAAGTCAGCGTATGTCCTGCCACTACTAAAAGGAGGGGAGGCCACCTTATTAAACAATTATAGACCCATCTCTAAATTGTCAGTTCTGGCTAAGGTTCTTGAACGCCTTGTGAGTGGACAGGTAAAGGAGTTTTTATGTACAAATGACATCCTGTCTAAACATCAGTCAGGGCTTCAGAAAGCAACACAGCACCATCACTGCCACGATGAAAGTGGTAAATGATATTACGAGTATTTTAGATAATAAGCAGAGTTGTGCAGCTCTATTTGTTGACCTATCCAAAGCTTTTGATACCGTCGATTATCGCATCTTAAAGCAGAGGCTGGTCAGTGTTGGCATATCCAGCCATGCAGTGGGGTGGTTTGTGAACTACCTCTCTGAAAGGTCACAATGTGTTCAGTTTGATGGACTGTCTTCTGAGTGGTTAAACATTTCTAATGGTGTTCCACAAGGTTCTGTTTTAGGTCCGCTATTATTCTCTATATTAATAGTTTAGGTGAAAATGTCGAAGGAGCAACCTTACATTTCTATGCGGACGATACAGTTATGTATTGTGCAGGTCCCTCGATTAACGAGGCTGTTGTTAAATTACAGGCTGTTTTTAACATTATTCAGGCTCAGCTCTCTGAACTTAAGCTTCTTTTAAATGTGATAAAACCAAGGTAATGCTCTTTTCTAAAGCTAAAGATAAAAATACACCGGAGACTGCTTTGGATATTGTAACTACGCAAGGAATACAACTTGAAGTGGTTACCCGTTACAAATTCCTGGGTATCTGGCTTGATGATTGTCTCACTTTAAATTTCATGTAAATAAACCTGAGGGTTAGGCTAGGTTTCTTTTACAGAAATAAGTCCTGTTTTCTCGCTTGAGGCCAGGAAAAGGCTAGTCACTGTGACCTTTTTACCTGTGCTGGACTATGGGGATCTGGTCTATATGAATGCACCTGCCAATTACCTGAGCAAGTTAGATGCTGCGTATCACAGTGCACTGAGATTTTGACAAATTGTAAAGCACTTACGCATCACTGTACCCTGTATACCAAGGCGGTTTTGCCATCACTTACTGTACGGAGGCTCAGTCACTGGTACTTTTTCATTTACAAAGCCATGTTGGATAAACTACCATCTTATACCATCTCCCTGATCTCTCTGCGAATTGAAAGTACTTATTGCCTGAGATCGCATGCTGTGGTTTTATTAAATGTGCCAAGTGCTAGGACTGTCTTAGGGAAGAAAGCTTTTAGATGTGCAGCTCCACTAACTTGGAACAGTCTGCAAAAAGAATGGAAAAATTACCAAGCTAGTACCACTACAAGTTTTTAAAGCTCGGTTGGATGCTACACAATCAGATGCTGTTGGTACCTGTACATGTGGTTAAATATGTAAATTGTAATCCCTGTACATTTTGCTGTATGATGTCCTTTTGTTGTTTATGTTTTTATGTCTTCTTGTGGAACCTACTGCTGCAGGTCTCCCTTGAAAAAGAGATCATTGATCTCAATGGGATTTTACCTGGATAAATAAAGGTTAACAACAACAACATAGATCAAAATATGTAGTAATTTTATAATCAATTCATCTATAATGTATTTACTCTACTAGTCGTTTTAATATTTGTTCTATAAAATGAAAAGAACATTGCTGAAGAAGCCGATGTTAATGTCATCAAGTGCTTTACCAACAGACCAAAACATGTTCACTTTATTATTACATAAGACCATTTATTAACAACTCCAACTAAGGACTTTTGGAAGATTTGAGCTTGAAACTGACTCGTGGAACTATGATAGCAGTAGATATTGTTCCCAGTCATTTATCTAGTTATGGTCAAAAACCTTTATGTTGATAAAAGTCATTATTGGTTTTATACAATGTCTTGTTAATCACGATAAGACCTAATATTCAATGTAATCTTGGCAAAACAATGAACCCAGATAAAGAGCTGACACTCATTTATCAAAGGTTGAAGGGGGGGCTGAGGCAGGGGGGTCAAACTGTCCCTCCAGGCAGAAAGTGCTACACACACACACACACACCACACACACACACACACACACACACACACACACACACACACACACACACACACACACACACACACACACACCCACACACACACACACACCACACACACACACACCACACACACACACACACACACACACACACACACACACACACACACACACACACACACACACACACACACACACACACAGCACACCACACACACACACACACACACACACACACACACACACACACACACCACACACACACACACACACACACACACACACACAACACTAGTTTCATTCTTCTTGAATTTCTACACAGTAACTCTCCGGTGTTCATACGCCTATACCCCCATCCAAAAACACATATACACACACCGTTCTAGACCTAGAGGTACGCATCTACTCAGGACACCGAGATAATAAAGAAATACTGGAACAATGTGATGTTGAGACAAAACAATTGTAAAGCAAACAATGGAAATACTCTCACTAAATGTCCTTAAGTACTCTAATTAAGTGAAAGTACTTTCCACCACTGCCAAATTCCCTTTGGTTTAATGTTCCTTCCACACAGCTTACAATGTAAAAAGGTTGGGGACCAATTTATAAACAAAAGGGACGAAGACAAATTCCCATATCATGTTTGCCCTGGTAAGAACCTCACCTCGAGCGATAGAACTACTAACAAAGAACTGCTGACAGAGCACTTATATACTAATAAAGGGACTGGCTTATCTAAAGCCAGTTGAGTAGCACTTGAAATACTTGGCTCTATGAAACCTGATGTACTTATATGATTCTGTTTTCTTCAAGGTTGTGTCTTCCTGGTCGAATGTACTTATTGTAAGTCGCTTTGGATAAAAGCGTCAGCTAAATGCAATGTAATGTAATGTAATAAAAGAAAGCATTTTGTCCAAAGAGTAATAAATAAGGACTGATGACAGGTTGGACCGGCTGAGAGAAGTGTGTGTTATTAGTTACCTGTATGTCGTGCAGTAGTTCCTCTTTCCTGCGGCGGATGCTTTCCAGCTCCTTTCTCTCCTCTGGACTGAGGTCATCAGGCACTGGGGGAGAAAGGACATGAAGCACTCAAATACAAAGATCAAATGTTGACAGACACACACGAAGGAGAGAGACATCAGAGTCCCCACTGCTCTCTGATATATAATGACCCCCAGCATCAGAACCCACGGGGGGGGGGGGGGGGTAATCCATCCTCTTGCTCTTAATACTGATGCACACACATGGTGATGGGGACATTTTGGTGGAAATGGTGTTTTTCCATATGTTAGCAATGTAAGGTTATTGACAGAAAACATGGGGCATTTGAACATAAGTACTTTTTTGGACTGTAAGATTGCAAAAAATACATTATTTCAATATGTTTAACCTTTGTCAGCTTGTATTAACTGAATGACAGGTTATGCAAACACAATCTCCATTACAGCTGTTTGTTGCAAAGTACAACATATTTCTGTGGTTTCTTTATTTAAAAGAAAGCACATTTTGAAGGCAGGGGTTAACAGTTTTGTTAATTAACTCATGTGGCCAATTACTCGTTTGTTCTATGAAGTCTTATGAAAAACAATGAAAATGTCCATCACAGTTTCTCAAAGTCCGAGAGGATGTCTTTAAATGTATAGAACATCAGAGTGTAATATGATCTAAGAGAATAGAAGTTTCTGATAAGCTCAAATGTCCACTCCGCCTTAAATGTAATACACCGCCTCAACTGAACAAGTGTGCACTTTGATAGAGCAGAAGTTCATGTGCCTACGGCCACACATGATATCTGCAGCGGAACGATAAGAGAGGGAGGGAAATGGGAGGCCGTCAGTCACGGTGACTTCTGGTTTTTCTCAAGATATTTCAACATAAAAAAGGGAAATCATGGAGAATATTTACACTGAATCTGTTCTGCAAACATCAAAGCCCTGCACTGTTAACTACTGTCCGTATCCACCATGTTTCTCATCAGTGACAACAGCTTAAGAAAAGAAAGAGTATTTACTGCAGGCTAGCAAGGAGCCACGGAGGACGTAGCTGCTGCTGCTGCGTGTCAGCCTGAGGGACTCCGGGGAACTGCTCATTGCCATCATCACAAAGTTACTCTGTGTCAACAAAGACCATTCATGTTGTTTTTGTACAATGTAATGGTTTTAGTGATTACAAACGATATATTATAATTCTAAAATAAATATGTCAAGTTTTCATTGGCCAAATACATTTAATTTCTAAATGTAATAAACTGCAAGAATGTTTGTCCATTATCTAAATTGTTCTAATGTAGATTAGCATTCTGTCTATCAACGAGTAAACTAATTGACCTATTTTTTAGCTTTACAAATGATTTATTATAAACCTCTTAAATCCTTCTCCCAACATGCAGACACGTCTGATTGATTCACACACACACACACACACACACACACACACACACACAACACACACACACACACACACACACACACACCACACACACACACACACACACACACCACACACACACACACACACACACACACACACACACACACACCACACACACACACACACACACACACACACACACACACACACACACACACACACACACACACACACACACACACACACACACACACACACACACACACACACACACACACACACACACACACACACACACACACACACCACACACACACACACACACACACACACACACACACACACACACACACACACACACACACACACACACACACACACACACACACACACAATTATAAACCTGATTACTATAATAACTTAGTCAGAGGCAGTGAAACTTACATTCACTCACTTCCTCTGTCTGGCTTTTCATTCATAGAGGAAATAAGAGCAAAATGGATTCATGACTCCTGATAGAACTACTCCTCTCCACAACATCCTACTATTAAGCAAACAAACACACACATTCTGACATAAACAACTAAATAAACCAGCGGCTGTGCAGTCTGGAGGTCAGAGAGTGTTGGTGTTGCCAAGTAATGGGACACCTTGTCGTAGCAATGCCTCTGATGACCAGCTGCTCTGGACAACCGACATATCCAGGCTTAAAGTTCACTCTATTCGTGACCCTCCACGCTCTACCCTGTAAGTCATGCAGCTTGTTACATCCTCAGTGAGAACAAACAAATCATCAAAACAACTAAAACCACATGTCTTTTTCTGGCAAGGTTTCTGGCTCTCATAACTGTTTCTCAGGAATACCTGACAACACACTCATGCACACTCATTCAGCCAAGTTTCTGAAAAATAGATCAAAAGCAGTAGTTGTGATGACGCGCTGTCTGAACACCTACACATTTGTTTCATAATCCGGAGGTTCATACCAGAGAAAGCGTCGGTCTGTCTGCAGCCGAGTAGCTTCACAGCCAGTCTCGACAGTCCCCGTGCTCCCAGTGCCGCTGACAACCACGTTTGTTTCTCACTGCCGCTTGTTTCATAGAGTCCACAAGACAATCCGTGTCACCAATCCCAGCACAAACTGCCCGTTTCCTGCAGTCCAACAATAATCCAGTCCTGCCCGAGCCCTCCAATCCCAATTTCAATCCTGTGTTCGTCTGGTCCAGCCGCCCGGCTCCTTAATCCTCAAGCTCTCATTCCAGCAGAGGGGAGAGGAGGGGAGCAGGCCTGCAGCTAAATGAGGATGAGGACAAGTGTGTTTGGGAGTGTGTGTGTGTGTGTGTGTGTGTGTGTGTGTGTGTGTGTGTGTGTGTGTGTGTGTGTGTGTGTGTGTGAATGTGTGTATGTGTGTATGTGTGTATGTGTGTGTGCGTGTGTGCGTGTGAACTCTCATCACTTTCCCCCACCTCCCTCTGGCCATTTTGACTCCTCCCTCTGATAAAGTCAAAAGGGTGCCAAAAAATACATACAAAAATATATGATATATATGCTATATATAGTTCATTTTTAAAATAAATATAATAATTAGAAAATTCTCATAAATAATTTGAAAAAAATATGAAAGAAAAGTTATTATGTGCTAAATATTTTTTTAAATAAAATAAATAAATATATTTAATAATAATAATAAATTACATTTTTTAACTAGAGCGCTTTTACAGGTGCTCAAAGCGCTTTACAATTGCATATTACACATATTAGACATGTAAATGTCAATACTGTGGACAAGTTTAACAAGTAAATGCGGAAAAAATATAAATTCTTCGATTATTCTTTTTAATGAATCCCTCCCTGAGCAGAGCATCAAAGAGTCTCCCCACTGGTGTTCCACCCAGAGGACACGGACGTGGGGAGGTGCAGTTTTTCGTCTTTGAAACACTGTTCACTCAAAAAACGAGGATTGGAATATATGATTTGCATCTCCTGCTCACCATCAACAAGAAATAACCGCAACACAACCGCTCTATGTTCTGGCAGGATTGAATCATTCTTACATCTTAAATCCTTAATTCCCTACTTTTCTTCTGGAATAGATCACACACCAACAACAGCTCCCTCACTGGGTTGTCTTTCCGCCACAGGATTGCAGCTGACCCAGGGCTCAAGGCAAATCAGTTATGACTAGAAAACTAACTGTGTGTTTACTGTTCACAAGGCAATACTTGTCCATTTCAGTGTTCAGTTCACAAGGCCCTAATTGTGCATTTCAAGGTTTCCCGGCCCCGAGGATAACCAGATCAAGAGTGATATAGTGCTGCGGTTATGGTAAACTCCCTAGTGACGGATCGCATTCACACAGCCAGAAAGAGAGAGAAGAGGGAGAGAAACACGTCCCTGAAACACAGAGGGAGTGACGCTAAATATGACAACTTGAACTGCTCTCCAAGTGTGGTGAAGTGCATTACAGTTACTAACAAAAATTGAACTACTAATATTAATGCCTGAAAATAAATCCATACTGCTGGTCACTCTGATCCTTATTTGACAGCAGCTACCAACCTGACTATACAATGTATGTTATTGATAGTCCATCTCATACAATTGACTGAACAGAATGAGTCATCCTAATTTAAATCACATATAGTAATCGGTTTTGTTAGGCTTTTCCCCAGCTGTAAATTACCTCATTGTAGAGCATTTCCCGTGGGAGCTCTCAGTCTGTCAGAGGAAGCATTAGTGCAGCTGTGAGGATTTATAATCCAAGAAAACATTGTTACGTTATGGTAGAACATTTGCCCTCTCTGTATTGACCTTTTTGTGTCCAACACTTTGGTCACAGTTTGGGGAAATTATTAGAGAAGTCCGATTTCAGAGAGCACTTCCTCTATTTGCAACCAACAAATGGGCACATTGATTGTACTATTTATAGACACATGATGAACTATAAAGTGCTGCACAATAAATACAACCCCCATGAGGTCTGGCCTAAATCCAGATTAATAATAATGGATCCCTTGTGCCAGTTAATAAAGACTGCCTAAGAGCATTAACAAATCAGTCAAATGAGGACCTGTTGATATCTCTCTGCTGACAGGAAAGTAAATGCAATTTTTTAAAAATAATTACCCGGTATTTACAAAAAGTAACGTAAGGTGCTTTCAGTTACGATGTTAAATAAAGTTACGTTAGCTAACCTGGTTAGCCTCTAGGTTAGCTAGCTCACATTAACCAACGAAAGCCCACTTACCAACTCCGTCTTCGGAATTCAAAACCATGTCTGTGCTCTTGTTCCACGCTTGCCTGGAGAACAGCGCTTAAATCAGTCACTTTAAATCAACTTTAAAGGTCGAGGGTGTCTGTATTTCCTCACTCGGTTACCGTTACACTGGCAGTTAATGACAACTGTACAGACAGCCGGTGTTGGGGCAGGATGACGTAGGCGCGGTTTCCACCGCAGCAGCCAATCAGAGAGCAGAAAAAAAGAAACAAACATCCATCTATCTATCTATCTATCTATCTATCTATCTATCTATCTATCTATCTATCTATCTATCTATCAGAAATCTACTCAATTTATGTGTCTGGCTAACTTAAATTCAGAATTATGATGTATTTTTCTTTTTCTAATTACATTAAATTCTATTACATGATATTTTATTATTTGAAATAAGATATGAAAAGAAAGAAAAATAAGGCCATACTAACTCCCTTTTAACTCAATAACTTACTGTAATTAGTTTTGACCTACATTACTGTTAATGGCACTTAAAGTCGTAATCTTGACAAATAATAAGAAATGTGTAAATCGTCAAAATCACGATTTACTGTGTTTGGATGAGGTAGGAGATACTAAGTCTTGAGCCAGTAAATGACTGTCCCAAGTTTGACTCACTATTATAAATCATTATTTTGTCTGTAGTGGATGCATTAATATTTCATATTTTTCCAAGTGTGTCATTCTGACATTTAAACAATTTTTATTTTATGACTGAAGCAGTT
>NC_047521.1:13504895-13597395 GCF_902827115.2 Pseudochaenichthys georgianus | reverse complement strand
CTTATTCTACGTTGCAAAGGACAGAGGTAAAAACATCATCATAAGGCAAAGCCATCGTCTCTGAATGTCTCAGAAACATCTCAGCAGTAGGTTTTTCTGCACTTGTTGTTTTCGTTTATCATCGACCCTGCTTTTGCAAATGTTGCATTCATATGATCAAATCAAAATCAAATCAAGTTTGACTTCTATAGCACATTTTAAAAACGATTTTTGGTCGAGCCAAAGTGCTGGACATGCAATAAAAACGTTACTGCGATAGCAAACAGAAGACAATAAATTACAACAGCAAATGTCAAAATCAAACACAGGGAAATGTCAGGAGTCGTACTCCGCTCTGACTAGAAGGCCAGGGAGAAGAAGTGTAGTCTTTAGTGTAGTCTTTTAAACCCTAGGGTCTGGGCCGACCTCACATGAGGGCAGAGTGTTCCAGAGCCTGGGGCCAGCTGCTGCATGATCCACATGATGAGTGTGAATGAGGCAAGTTGTGCAAGTTGGTTTATCTGGAAATTGTTTTGGGCGGTTCTTTCTCTGACAGCTGTCATGATTCAAGAATGACTGTGTTCCTCTGAAAGCAAACATGGGGGTGTTAACACGATAGTATGGATGATGAATGGGTTTTACCAGTCAAATATGTCAACACTCTCTTTAGTAAGGCATTGCATAGGTTACTTTCTTCTTCTTCTTCAATTATTTCATTTTTATTTAATATAGTGTATTATGCAGTGATGGAGAGTTTCACATTGACGTAACTATAATGTTGAGATATTTCTGTTTTATGCCACTTTATACATCTCAAAGGAATATATTGTATACGTTTTTAACTACATTTATTCAATATTTGTAGTTTCTAGATACTTTGCAGATTCTGATTCATAATACAAAATTGAACCACCAAATAAATGATGCTGTAATGTTAAGGATAATGATATAACTCACTACCTTTAACAAAAAAGTAATATAATTGGGAATGGATTAATAGTTGTACTTTAATAATACGATTACATTTGCTTTGGTTCAAGTGATTTCATTAATTCTATTTTCCTGTATATGTATACTTTTTGGAGTCACAAAGATGAGCCACATTAATCAGAGTAGTAGAAGAGAAGGAGCATGGAGAGTCTGCTGTGTCCTCTGGTGGCCACCGGGAGGCATCACAGCTGCAAGGGACAATGTGTGTATGTGAATGTATGAAATATTACTTGCAGCTTAATTTTAAATGTATATGATGTTATTGTATCAGTTAAAATCAGTTGCATTCATCGTTTATTGAACAAATATGTTTTATACTTTTCTCCAGTGGTGGAATTAGTATAAAGGTAGAAATAGAAATACACAAGTAAAGGTGGTAAATTAAAAATAAATAGAAATGTAGGCAAAATATCAAATACACTATATCATCTGATTATTGAGTGTGTAAAAAGGCTAAAACTGAGTACATACTACGTCAAAATGGTATCCTAAAAAGCCTAGCTTCATCATTCTACATGTAAATAAATAGATATGGATTAAAATAATCAATTACTTGTTAGAGGTTCATAAACACTTCCCATCAAGTTATCTTGATAGTCCTACTCGTATGTTTCAACCCAAAATGCAACATGATACTCGAAAAGAAAAAAGAGCAATTCATTCCTTCTCGTTTATTTGTGTTTGTTTGGACCGGAACTTACAATTGGTCTCTTCCTTCCTCTTATGTAACCAGGATTGCAAATCAGAGGATGCAACAATTGACCCACCTCATTTAATCAGGCGTTACCCAACCGGATTTCAAACAGAAATGGGGAAGTCAAACAAAACTATTTATGAGATGAGACAGAATCAGTCCATATATATAGTAGATACAATTAATTATATGTATAATGAACTCACACCCTCTCTCAGACACAGTGACCTCTGAGTGTAAGAAAAATGAAATCCCCTCTGACACTTGATGATTCTTACATACAATCCTGTTTTACATTATTGAGAGAATGAACAGAGATGCTGCAGTGCCCGAGCTGGGCTCTGCATGCACATTGCTCAAATATTTTCCTAGTTGAGTCGATTACCACATCTCTTTAAGAGCATTTGTCTGCCCTTCTCGCAGCCTCTGCAATCAGAAGTGTGTCCGCTCACACGCTGACAACCTCCAAGGGAAAGGAACAGCCATCAAATGAAGGCCAAGTTTGAATGCTTAACATTTGTAATGAAGGTTGGCTACATTATACATATTTGAATAACAATACATGTAATGATACTTATCATATGAATAACCACACAGAAAATCTAAATCCTTTACCATGAAATAATGTAATATTCGGGTTATTTAAAACTCAGCTATATACAGTAGCCTGGCTATACATTACATTTTATTCTGCTTATTTTTCTCACAAAAACGTATTTAAGGTATAGCTAGCTAACTAAATCAGCAAAATAATAACCGGTAATTGGAATGGTAAACATTATGTCTGCTATCCAACAATAGGTTTGCCTTTGTGAGTATATTAGCATTCTGATGTTAGCATAGCATAAAGGAACACGTTAGCATTTAGCATAAAGGCCCACTAGTCAAAGTAGTGCATCACATAGGTGCTAGCAAGCTGACAAAGAGCGCTTAAGAACTAAACTGTTACATGACAGAGAAACTATCAAGATTGAAATTAATGAGAATTATTGACATTTTGTTTCTTACGGTTTTAACTGTCCCAGATAAAACCCTGTTTCTGGGGTATTAAATACCATTATCTTCTATAACTAAAATGTATATCTCTAGCCTATCCTGTAAAAAAACCCACAAATATTTCTTGTTATTCAATTGCATCAGTTTTTACCTCAACATGTCGGTTTTCATGTCACCACACCCTTCCCCCACTAACTTTTTGCATTTCATCACGTCCCCTTTAACAATCTTCACTAACAGGACAGCGCCATGTGTCTGTTTCATTAACAGCACAAAGTAAAAGTATTACAAATATTTACCCCTTTGGGTCCACACCTATGGTCCACACACCTGCATCCCCTCAACACTCGAAAAGACTCACGCAGGTGACATTCATTCTTTCAAACATGTTTTTTATTTGATAATACTGAATATTTTGTCCTTCGCCTGGACTTACACAAAGCATCAAACACATGCACAGTCCTCTATTAACACAAGGTACCCATTTCTCATTTCTCTACACCTCTCCAAACACGGTTAATCTCTCTCACTCTCACGTTACTCCAGCGCAAGAGGACCTTCTCACCTCGACATTACAACATCATAGACAAAAGACAGCGAAAACACGCACAAATCATGACAGGTATAATAATAACACTGAAAAAATACAAAGTAATGCAAATGGAAAGAGTTTACTTATAAATTATGCCTCTAATACTCCATAGATAGATTTTTTTGATAGCTTCAGGAGTATAAAACAGCACTGTTTCTATGACAAAAAGCTTTCATTAATAACTGGAAAGAGCAGGAAAGCTAACAGTAAGCATGTTAATACCTTATTACTCATGAAATAAACCATCTGCGAGAATATATTGGCAAATCATGAAACTGCTGTTGGCATTTACAATCAACAGATAGTACAAAGACACTGAAATAACATCCAACAAAGCTCCTTTTGTTTCTCTTTCACACATTAAACCTGCAAAAATATCCCTTTTATCCCAACCTCTCAGGCGCCACTTTTTTAGTTTTTCTTCAAATTGATCTGATGACAAACATAGGAAAAATAAGTGAATATAGATCACCAAAAGCACTCAAAATAGGAGATATCTGCACCTGAGGTGGATCTGTCGGTCGGGGCTAACTATGATAAATGTCACATCAGAGTGTTTAGGCTCTTGTACTTGAACCTCAAAAAAGTGCAAATCTAGTTCTAATGCAGTAAATAATAATCATCAAGTAACAATACAACTAGTATATGCATGGGTACTGTACAGCTACAAAATGGGGGTAACAATGAAGAGGAATGAAGATGTGAAATTTAGGATTTTTTTTATTTGACTGCTGGACGGGAAGCAGGTTTTTTTCAATTTAGAGAGCTGATCTTTGCACAGCATAGACTGGTCCAGTGAGGCCTTTGAAGATTGCAGACTTAAAATCACCACAAAAAAAGATGTTTCACCTAATGAAACCAGAAAAGCCATGCTAGATGTTCTTTTAAAAGAAAACCGTGTTGCGGGTGTACCAGCAGAGAAGACGAGAGAGAAACTAATAGTGAGAGAGCGAGACAATCATTTATAAAAAAAAAAAGGCAACTTGGAATTTGGCTTTGGGATAAAAATGGAGAATGAGGTAATAAAAGTAGAAACACGATGGGAAACAAATGATCGTCCGATTGGTAGAGAGCTGTTAAAGCGCTTTGCGGGGCAGGAAGTGCTCTGTCTCACCGAGAATTTATGTCCTCCTGACGCCAGCCTCAGGAGGAAGTTACATCATCACTTGACCAGTCTATGTCTCATGATGCCATTTTATTTGTTATTAAAGAAGTGCTGTGTCTGAGAAGAACCTCCGAAACCTCTTCAGTTCAAAATGAGCAATGCCGAGGTCGCTTTCTCTGACTGGAATGCTAACGGACAACATATACAGAGAGAGGCTGAAGGTTGTTTTCAGACCGGCAGGTAATATTAGACACGTTAGCTTTGCCTTTTTTAATCAAAAATATGATGTTGTTATCTTGAATATCAATGGAATCGTTTACATTTATTTTCCAGACAGTGGGCAGTCAGGCCTGCCTCGTGACTAAGGGTCGTCGGCGTCCAGGAACTCCTTCTTGGGCGACGCAATGCCGCGGTACCAGGAGCAGGAGCCGTCCGCCCGCTTCACGCAGGCGTAGTGGTTGGCCTGGCGTCCGTGCACCTGCTTCTCGATCATCATGTCCGTCCACAGACACTCCTCAGGAGCCGAGATCTCGCAGGGCAGAGAAGGACAGCGCACAATCTGCAGAGACACACACAGGACATTCTCCGTAAACTGTGTGCAAAGTCTGTGGAGTCATGTTAAGTCAACTTCTGGTGCGGTTGTCATTTATATTTACAGTTAGGGTGGGGTATTATTTGAAACCACAATAACAGTATAGTATATGTAAAAAGTATACACTATATCATATTTCTTTAATTATGATAGCTGCTATTCATCACATCGCTGTGAACTTCGCTTTGTATTTTTATCTACAATTATGTTAATTTATGTAACTCTTATTATAATTTGTAACTTTCTCTATTTTTTTTTCTTTTCTGCCATAGCCCTTAAATGGGTTTAAATCCAGTAGTTATCTCTCTGTATTATTTATTCAAAAGTGGCACAGTCTGCCATTGCCTACCTAAGCCCTAGCATTTCACAGGACAACACTGCAGTAAGTAAAAAGTAGGTAGTATTTAGCTGAATAAATATCATCCTCACTATCTTGACTAGCGGGTGGGTCTCAGGGAGTTAAAGCATGCATACACAGCATTCCTCCACCGCCTTACCTTGCATTCACAGCCCATCTGGTAGCGCTGGGTCAGGCCCTTCTTCTGGGTGCTGCTCAAGGAGTCCCAGGGCATGATGTAATCACACAGGGTCACATGCATGCGCCCGTTGGCCTCGGACTTGCCTGCCAAAAGAGCAAGACTTTGATCAACCATATCAATTACAAGAAAAGTCAGTCCTAACAAGATCATACAAGCATCATATAAATGCTTTCATTTGACTTAAGGACAAACTAGTGTCAGGCAACAGGTTCCCAGGTAAAACCGATCCAATCTGTGCCTGCAGGCATCAACACAGAGAAGCCGGCGTTTCTGCTTCATGCACAAGTGGCGCCAGTCAAAACAAGAATACACTTCAACTTGAGTTTACAGATCTGCTGAGGCTGTGTTCTCCTCACTTCACCGCTATACGTCTGCAGAGCAACTCCCAACATGTTCTCTGTCTTTACAGCACTGACTCACGTTTCACTGGCACTCTTCTAACTGTGTTAACCCTTAAAACTGGAAAGAGGATGAATGGTTTTAAAAGACGCCGCAGTCTGCAGAAAGTTAACGCTGTCCCACTTCCCACTGCTCAAGTCCTGCAGTCTGAGAGAGAGAGAGAGAGAGAGGAAACACTGGCTTCAGCAGTTCCTCCTCTTACAACTCTCTGTAATTAGGGCCCAGTGTTTGCGGGTCCATCTGTCTGCGATAGGGAAACCAGAGCACGCATGGCACAATGCTCTATTTGCTGTACTACGTCTCCTTCTACTGCTTTCTGTCACAATATCAGCCAGTTCCAGTGGATAAAACATTAAGGGAATAGTTTGACATTTTCAGAAAAATGCTCATAACTCTGGTGGTGGTTGGACAAGTCGATTGATATCAAACCAAGCAATGCACTGCTGTAGACACGGACAGCAGAAAAACATATTTAAGCCACCAGTTCATGTGTACTCTAGGTTTGAAATATGTTGACCACTTGACGTTACTGTCTGACAGCCCTTTTCCACGGGTCACTGCAGCCATTATCTGTACTCTCTTCGAAGCCAGTGCCAAAATCTATTTGTTTTTTGTTTGACTTTTGGTGAATCAAAAACCTACGCTTTTAAACATCTAAGTCACACAATAAATAACTGACATTTATTTTTTTAGATGGGCCTTTAAGGTTACCGTACAAGGTTTTGCTGCCCCACAGTATCACTAGCACCTCATATAACCCCACTTCACACGATCGAAACAATCCGTCTGGAAAAATGACATAAGTGGCTTGTACAATTTATCACACTGGAGTTTAAGGAGCCTTAAAGTTTAAGATTGCATCTGTGAAAGTAACTTTAAATAAAAGCTCATGGACACAATACATCCAGAGCACTAAAAAATGCTCCCTTCAGGTTGTACTGTTGTAGAGTGAAGTACTTTATTTTTATCTCATGGTCCTCATCCCCTCATGGATAAGATAAAAAGTAGTTAAATGTACATCTCTCAGGAACTCAAGCACGACAGACAAGGTCACTCCCAGTCTCCACAGGGTTTAGTCAGCAGCTTATCATTACCCATAATTACATAAACAGTTACCCAGGTTGTCTGCTGTGAACACCTGGAGGTCTGAATCTGATTATCTGTCTGTCTTTTTATTCTTTCACTTTTCGTTTGAGGGTTGAAACTTAGCTAACAATAATAGCCCATAAGAAGTTATGAGAGCCTACACCAGGGGTGCCCAATACGTCGATCGCAAGGGTAGTGTGGGTAGATCGCATGGCATTGAAAAAAAGAAGAAAAGTTAGCCTATCATCCATCCTTACTATGGCATTTGCCACTTGATTGACGTACAGGTAAGCCAGTCTGAGTTGTATTGTGCCATACGGGTTCATGCAGTTATGAGGGGGCCTCACCTCCTCATCTGAAGCGCAAATGCGGCGCACTATTATGCACTTATTGGTGCAATTAGTGTAAGCGCGCCACAGTTTATCCGCCGTTTAGTCCACTAGCCCCCCCCCTCTCACGACACAGATTGGGCAGGTTGGGCAGGTTGATCATTTGGGCGTGGTCATTTTAAAAGTAGCTCCCAAGCTGAAAAAGTGTGGGCACCCCTGGCCTACACTAACACATTTAAAAGTGTTATTTTGAATTTGACCTATTTTTGACCTTTATGCCTTCTTGCTGGAAGTTTCTGGAGCCGGAGAGATCTACAGCAAGGAGATGTTAGCTTAGCTTAGCATAAAGACTATAATTGGGAAACAGCTAGTCCGGCTTCATCTAAAAGGTGACAAAAAACTACCAATAAATAACCTTAAATAGATCACTCATTAACGTGTCATATGTTTGTTTTATCTGTACAAAAACTCATTTCTGTTTGTGTGCGGATTAAAGACATCTCACCAGTGGTACCCACCTGAGATCAGGTACTCCTTCTTGCCGGCGACATCCAGGGTGACACCACAGACAGCAGACATAGGAGCAGTGAAGATGGCATTGATGTCCTGGGTAGGACCCTTGAACATCTGCAACAACAAAAAAACAGCGAGCGGGTCAAAGGTCAGAGTGAAGGAGGCAACATCTGTTCGATACTCGAATCAGTTTCTTCTTACCTTGATCTGTTTGACCTCATACTGGATCCTCTTGATTGGGTTCCCATAGATATCATTCCCGGTATCCACCTCGCTCTCTCCCACCACCTTCGCTCGAATCACTGTTGAAGAAACAGAGGAACGCAGCGTCAGATTACAAGTCGTAACATGGTACCAATAAAACAAAGGAAGCAGAACGCTGCTGTAATCAACCAGATATGAGAACAAGACGTTCTTTGGATCAATTCTTTGTTTGGTTTATAAAGACTCATATCATCAAAAACTTTTCTTTTTTACAATTTCCAAATTCCAAGATGAGGTCTTGATTTGTCTTCTAACCCAGAGATAAATAGTGTACAAGTATATATATATATAATATATAAAAAAACAGAAGATCAACACATTCTCACTTGGGAGAAACTGACAGCAGAGCTTCCTGCTTCAAAACATGACCAGGAAACTGTCCAAGGAGCTGAATTAAGGAACAAGAGTTCAACTTGAAAGCTGATAGGCAGAGAGAGAAAGTGGGCCAGAGGCATGTTTCTCACCATGTTTAATGGCCTCAGCGACTACATCAAGCTTCAACTATGCCTAGAGCATTTATTCAGAATGGAACATATGAGCAATAGAGAACCCAGAGTTGACTGCTGTTGCTCTGAGACCCTTGTGTTCAGTTTACGACTTGAAGCAGACACAAATATGGGGGGTTCATGGCTCCCAGAGTTAATTAACGTCTCTCACTGTTCTCCTCATTTCTTCCTCTTCCTCCTCCTCCTCATAGTCAGTGTTATCATGAAGGTAGGTCTGGGAGAAGGGCCTCGCCTCACACCTCTAATCACCTGGGCCCTCATTTATAACGCCGTGCGTAGGATTCACGTGGGACGGTTGCTTACGTAGTAGAAATCCAAAAAATAGGTACAGAAATGTTCCGACATTTTCCGATTCACCAAACATTGCGTACCGGCGAGGAAAGTGCGCTGGTTTCCCTTTATAAATCACAATCGACTCGAAATGCGGTGCAGCTTTTGCGGACTTCACGTAACGCCCATATTTGCCTATAAATAGGCAAAGAAACGCTCATTCATTCATTTTGACTGACTTTATGAAGAAGAGCAGGAAATGACGACAGAACAGCTAAAAAAGACATCTCACACCGTGTCAGATTTTGGTTATTTTGGGGAGGTCGAGATAAATCATATTGTTTGGTGGATGCAGTTTGAACCAGAGTAGCAGCATGGAGGTCGGATCGTCACCAAAATAAATAAATAAGTGGTCCGAAAAAGGTTCATGACAAAAAAAATACACATAGCCTTCCTCAGGCAGTGTGTTGGTACCGGGGACAGGAGACCCCCCCTTGATGAGAGACTGTAAGAAATGATCGGGGAATCCCTCCGGAGTGGAGTCATGACGACTGGATCTGAATTATGTTTTCGTATTTGGTGGTTTGTGTCCCAGCTGTCGATCAGCTGTGCGCAGCGTCTCCACTGCAGCCTGTGCGTCTCAACCCCCCCCCCAATGTTGTGTTATATTAGCTGTACAATTTACCACATATGGTGTTCTTAGTTTCCATACCTCCTGTGTTTTATGAGCGACTTATCAAGTCTTAGCAAACGGCATAAAACATGATTAAACATGGTAGTATATAAAACCATGCTCGTACAACCTATAGAAATGCAAAACCACATCATTTATTAGAAAACATTTCCACAACATATTCGAGGTGGTTTTAAATAACGTATTTATTTATTTCTTCAAGTTATGTTTTTGTGTGCACTGAGGAGTCGCAAACAGGCGTTTGTTTAATCATTTTAAGATTGGCTTTAATCAATGTTTGAAAATGAATTCTTCATATGATAAATGAGAGGTAACATTTTGTTTATGGTATTCTTTCCACATATTTCTCTCCATTCTTCCTTCTGCCAACGGTGTCGCAGTTTCTCGTCTCTCCCGTTGTTGTGCTTAGTGCGTACGCATGGGTTAGAGTTTGCGTGGAGGACCGCACGTTTTCCTGTCAAGTTAGTATTTTATAAATCGCAAACATTGCGTAGAAACTGGCGTACGCCATTTTTTGAGCGTATATCCCTTTATAAATGAGGCCCCTGGTCAACACATTCTGCCTTTTTGGTCCTCGATTTAAAAACCCACACTTCCCTTCCCTTCCATTTATCCATCCATCCATTCCCTTTCCTACTCCCATCTTCACACACATCCATCCCCTCCCTACATCCCTTCGACCCTTCACCCCCCTCCATCACTGTTTACCTACATGCTTCCACCCTCTCTCCCCCTAATCTCTTTTAGCTGGTGCATATTTTATGTCTGATTCTAAGTATCATCTGGGGCTCCAATTAGAATCGGACAGAAACACAGATGAGACAGAACCCCCCCCACTGCGTCTCCTGGGCTTCAGTTTGTCTTCCAGACCAGCCTGACAGACGACATCCACAGATGAAGCCATATTTTCCCAAACACTTGTTCACATCTGAGTCCATGTCAACATAGTATTTAAATCAGATGAAGGAATTTAATTTATTATAGAAAAAGCTGAGCAACAACAACCAGCATGAGGGAAACACTGTGTTAATAAAGAACTGTTTTGTATCGGAGTGTCAACTGATTTAATCAGTGGTTTGGAGACAAAAACTCCCATGATCCTAAGCTACTTCACAATGGCACCAAACCCCTTATTTTGTTTTTGTTTTGGTTAAAAGAATCCTGGCAAAAACATTACATATTGTTTGTTCGATATCATCACATAATTACTTTGTTGATAAAAGACTACAAACAAAGGACAAGGAGGAGACAACATATTTGTTGAGACTGTGATTAAGTGATTCAAGATACAATGAAGTTGGCTTTAAGCATTGATGCTTTAAAACGTATTTCATTATCAGAGGCACCGGTCCCAGTTCCACACACACACACACACACACACACACACACACACACACACACACACACACACACACACACACACACACACACACACACACACACACACACACACACACACACACACACACACACACACACACACACACACACACACACACACACACACACACACACACACACACACACACACACACACACACACACACACACACACACACACACACACACACACACACACACACACACACACACACACACACACACACACACACACACACACCAGTATACCTGGCTGGCACTCTCTCCTGCATTCCTCTCCTTTTCCGCTCTCATTTCCTGACCTCATTCTGAGCCACAAACTAATGAGCAAAGAATCAGCAGCAGGACACAATACTGAAGGGTAATTACCCGCTGTTCACCATGGATTGCTATTATGGGAGTTTATCTGTCTACCTTTGTGTTGCAGACGTGAAGCTGTTTACTTTTGAGTTGTAGCCCCTGCAATAAAGCGAGAGCGGATCATCCTGTGCAGTCTAAACAGCGTGTGGCGGAGGCAGCAGACTACACAGCGTGAAGCTAAAACAGCACGAGTACCGGGAAGCCTGCAGGAGACCCAGCCCCACCACAGATTGATCCTAAAGTCATCCGATCACCAGCAGTCAATCACCAGCTATAGGAGCCCCTCCATAAACCACCAAGTGACCCACATTTCCCCCACTCCCCCAACCAGGGCAATGTTTAATGACTTATACATGCGTTTCAGTCGCACTACGCAATGTTTTCCATGCATACCTCGTATAAAAGCCCCACATCCTAAGTGCCCCCCCATTCAATCCCACCGCTGATGTGGTTTGTCCAGCTCCAGACGGACGTTGGCATTCTGTTAAACCTGTCATTTAACCAGAGACAAACTGCCCATAAACGAAGTTCAACTGTCCTCATGACCTCCGAACACATCTGGGTGAAGACCTGTGCAGCAAAGACAACAACTCTAGATTCCCTTTTGAGCATTTCATTATCAAAGTAGAGATGCTATTAGTCGACTAAACAGATTAGTAGACACACAAATAATCTGCAAATATGTTTGAATATCCATTCATTGTTAAAATGGTCAAAAAAAGTTTTCTTAGGTTTGGGACTGCCAATATGAGACATCATATGACATCTCCTTGGAATTTGAGAAGCTGGGATGGATGTTTTCCACTAATGTCACTATTGTTTGCACCAGTTTAACCTAGAAAATAACTGGCAAATAAATAAATAATGTATCAAGGTGATATGAGAGTCAGATTAGCAAGAAATAATTATCAACTTTTTTGTTATTGTTCTTGCTTCCTTCCTTCTAGTGTAATAAACTTTGATTAGTGTTTTAATTTCTGGATTTTTTTTGGAGCAACATTAACTTTGATTTGTAGTTGTGTTCAGGTAACATTATGAATTGAAGACCAATACTCTTTTAGCTTTGTTTTTGGTCTCCACAAACTCAAGCTGCTAAATGCTCCAATATGTTCACCAGCTAGTCGCTAACTGTGTCCGTCTGCTGTTTAGTGCTGATCATGTGGTGTGCAGTGTTTGTTTCATTTTCACTGACATCAGCTGCCTGCTGCTACTGGAGACGATGCTAATTGAGAGCTGTATAACTGAATGAAAATGTGGGCAAGAAAACCAAAACAATGAGCTGAAATGTCCATTTTTGCAGCCTTAATTTTCCATTTCTATAAATGAGTCAGTGTGTTGTTGCATGTCCACAGTCAGTTGATTCTGCTCTTCCACAACGCCCAGCATCTGGACATTGCAGGGCTGGGCTGCTGGGGAAGTTCCCCTTTGTGGGCAACAGATTTAAATGAAAAGAGGATGTTTGTCTCTGCAGTTAGTGAGTGTGTGTGATTGTGTGGTAGGTGCATGACAGTTTTAATGGCTTGGTTTTAAACTACCACATCATTTAGCATGAAAAACAGAAGGTGACACACACTCATGCTGCCAGCCCCTGCATGTACAGTATGCGTGTGAACTCGAAACAAGTGGGATCCAATTTCACCAAAACAAACACCAAATTGTCAGACCACATAACTGGTGACAAAGTCACCGCCTACAGATTCTGGGCAACCAGACAACCAACTCTATTATGATTCTTTGCAAGCCTGCAAAAAAACATTTCTGCTTCTAAGATCCCCCAAAACCAGTGTCAACCTCAAATCCACCCTGGAACCATCGCTGCACAATGACATTTACCCATGTGCCTTGAAAGTACATCATCCCTGCTGACAAAACTGACTCATACCACCTTTAAAAACAACATGAGCAACTAGACACAAATACACCTCTCTTTTAGACTTCCAGCTCCAGCGACTGAGTCACACCTGAAAAAAGACATGTCAGATTGCAATAATAAATTACTGGGATACACATCCTATTCACAAACACACACCCGTGCATGTGTGTGAATACAGATTCTAGAGAAGGAATAAAAGATGGAACCAAAGTAGTGTGGTTTAGGAGTTTCTCATTCTCAACCATACATATTTTCACTTGGACTGTGACTTTTATTGCGTTTCCTCCTAAAACACACCCTAAACTGACAGCCAGATGTCATTTGTAGCCAGAGTATGTGTGTGTGTGTGAGTGAGCGTCCACAATGCATAGTGCTGGGCCCGTAGTTGTGTGTACGAGTGTGTGTCCCTGCATTACACCGGAGCAAAAGTTGGGAAAACCCCAGCAGCATTCTTGTAATTCCTCCCAGCACCATCCCTCACAGGAAGAACCAGGGCAGGAATGGAAATGTGGGAAAGCTTGCGGTGTGACTTATTTCTGTGGTTTAGACGTAAACCCCTCCACCCTTAAAAACATTTCTCTTCACATTCTCCATCCCTTGTCCTCCTCTCTGCGTTTCCCATCCTCTTCTCTTTATTTCCTCTCTTGTGCCACGTTGCCCTGCAAAAGCCAGGCGACGCTGCTCTGTCCCACTGCAGCTGAGGGGTGAAGCCACCCTCCGCTGCAGACCTGATACATTATGTACAGTGATGGGCCCAGCCTGTGTTGCACTGACGTACATAAACATAGTGCTCTTTGCCTCTTCCACCCCGCGATACAACAGTAAGGTCCTCTTATTGTTGGATTTAGAGCAATGAATTGAGATATTACATTAAAATCAGAAGACATATTACCATAAAGGTAATTATAATTCTTACAGGTGATTTTAAACTCATTATAGTGATGTTTTAATTAATTTTAAATTATTTATTTTTTTAAAAGTGCATGTCCTAATGGGTTTTGGTCCCTTCATATTATACCTCCATGAAACCTCAACAATATGCATTTTTTATTAGCTACTGTGTTTCCCAAATGGCTACTTTGTTAATTGAAATGTGTAGTGTTACCATAAAAGTCATTATAATACTTGCAGGTCATTTTAAACTCCTTGTTGTGATGTTTTAATCAATTTTTGGGGACTTTAAAAAAAAAATGTTGCATGTATTGTTGGCCCCTAATGCATCCATGACACCTAAACAACATACTCGTTCTCTTTCTGTGTTTCCCAAATGGCTACTTTTGTATTGTAAAGGTGTATTGTTGTCAACATGACCACCAGACAAAACATGACAATGGGATCTGCGTGTGTGCAGTCTGGCAGTGGCCTTGAAGAGGACCCTCCATCTTCAGGCTTTCCAGAGGTTTCCATCAGCTTCACTGAGCCCGTTCAGCGGGAACCGGAGCCGGACTGAGCGGCTGCAGGCAGCTCCCGGTATCTGCGCAGGAGCCTGGTGCAACATGGGTAAACAACAACAAACAGACCACAACAGTCCCTGGTGCTGTACTCACCTACGTCGGCGTTGCAGAACGCCTGTTGCGGATGGACCGGGGCACAGCTGCACGCTTCCGCGAGCTCCTCCGCCCGCCAAAGCAACAGCAGCGCGAGCGTGCAAAGGATGCCGTTAACGTTAAACGGCATTTTCATAAACGGTGATGCGACGTTTCTTCAGCCTCTCCGGTGCTGCGCAGATGCGTTGCAGTGTAGCTCCAGCGGCAGCCCCCCCCCCCCTCCCTCCGCTGTGTGTTGTTTACCGACAGACACCTGGTAAACAGCCTCGGGCGGTGTGCGTGCTCAGCTCCGGTGTGACGGTGAGGTTTCGCTATGTGCTCCGGTGTGACGGGATGGGTATTGGCTGGTGTCTGCACTGCAGCTGTCTGTCTTTCAGGGAGTGTTTTCTTTTCTAGGGTCAAGGCGGTTTTATAAAGCGCCCGGCTCCTCCCCGCAGCAATACCGGCCGAACCGGCAGGGGGCGCTGTGTCGTTCAGCTGGAACAACTGGAGCTGCTGCTTTAAAAAAACTAATATTTAATTTATCTCAAAATATACTTAAGTTTCCATATGTGACTGGCGGTATTCCCAATATTTTAGTAATAATGTATGTTTAACTCATAAAATGTAATAAACAATGTTTGCATATAAACAGGAATACAATTGATAGAAAAGTGTGGCACAAATCTGTCACTGCAGTCAGCTGAGTTTCCCATATACAGTAATAGTCCGAATAGTCGATTAGTCGTTTCATTAATCGATAGATTAATCGATTATCAAATGAGTCGTTTGTTGCAGCCCTATTGTAGTTATCCCATGTATAAATAAAACGTGTTATTCAGCAACCCTTGCAATTTGGGATTTTATTTTTGGTTGGTAGACCTCGGTGAGCTGGTCATTTCAAAAGTAGCTCACCAGCCAAAAAAGTGTGGGCACCCCTGATCTAGAAGGTTTATTCACAATTTGTCGGTACTTGATGCTAATGTTTTCTTCTACTCTAGAATGTTTTAATTCTACACTTCTAATATTGTGTGTTTTCTACACAAAGAAAAATGTTCCCCTTAAACTTCTTACATTTGTAAATAATCAGAACAAAATGCGATTATATATAATAATATACATCAACAGGTTTGGGTAGTCACAGATTACATGTAATCATGATATATTTAGATTCCAAAAGTAAGTAACTATAATCAGCCTAGATTATATTGGAAAACATGTAAAGTAGATATCTACATTGTGAAAGATTACTATATTTCATCATTAAAATGGGGCAATTAAAAAAACTATTTCATGACATCAATGCTATAAAATGTTGTTTTATGTAATCCTGAAGTTTTCAGATTAGGTTAAAAGATTTGTAATCAAATTAATTTAGATACTTATTGCAAGAAGTGTAATTTAATTTATAATGAGTATCAACATACCTCACTTAATCCTTACACCATATTGTCAGGGTTTTGTTGAGCCGACATAAAAACACACAGGACGCTGTATTTCAAATTAGTGTGGTTTTATTACATTTTGTTCTGAGGATCGTGGCACAAAGCGTCATGATCTGACTGGTAAACATTTCAGAAAGATCCTGCTAACAGGTCACACCTCTACCTCCATTCTGTCAGAAGATGGCAGTGTCCTCCCCTTTTATCACACAAAACCTATTTTCAGAGTCTTAATCCATGCATAGAAGTATTTCTGTGGTTTCCTAGTACAGCACAATTTGTTTTAAAGACAATAAATCCAGCAGTGTTGTTGCTCCTGCCGCTTTGAAGAAGGCACAGATTGTAAGAAACGTTGAGCCACAAGACGCAAACAACTACAGATGAGACATGAAGGACAAACTAACAGTTCTGATGTGACTGAGAGGAAATCATTTGGTTTCTCAACAGGAGTTGATTACTAATAATTGGGAAATGAATTCATAAACACATGTGTAATCATTCATTTAGCAAGTAGATGATGCTAATCTAAATCTCAGAGGCCTTTGTTGAAGTACACATGTTTAACAGCTTGTCCGTATTGAGACACAATGGAGTCTCTCAGCTCGGGCTCCAGCTTCGACACGGCCATAGAGCTGAGAGAGACAGATAGACGGAGATTTTAGGAAAGCAGGGTCCAAAGGAGAAAGAAAAAGAAGAGAAACATGATGTTCGATTAAACAAGCTGATGCTGGTTCATGATTACAATGTGTTTAAAGGGCATACTTTATATTTCTTGTCTTGTTTTTATTTACTGCTGCTGTTACATAGATGGATGGATGGATAAGTATTACTTATCTGCAATTAAGTTTTCTACAACCCTTCATTATATTTCCTAATTTAGATTTTCCCACCAAATTATTTCACCCCAATATCTCATTTTCCAAATATGCACTTCATGTGTCAGTACATATTTAGAAAAGGCGTCAGTGGTCAAGTTGCAATGTGGGTATTGTAGGACCAAGTTCTGACAAGGAAGGATTAGTGGAATATAAAAAAGGAATTTATCTCTGGTGCTGCTTCATCAATTTCCACATCTTTCAAAACACAGTTTATGTGAGTCTGAGAACATTTAAGGAGCTCAATCAACACCGTCTTTAAGCTACATATCAGTCAGCAGGTGAGAGGAAATGTTTTTTTTACCATCTTTGAGGGAACAGCGAGCAGGCGGCAGGCACCATGAAGACCAAACTGTAGATGAAAGAGGGAAACAAATGTAGTATTTGCAACAACAACAAAACAATAACAATAGATTATTATCCAAGTTGTGGAAATGCATCAAACTTCTGTGACGCTGAACCCCTCTCTACTTACAACGCTCCCACCAACATCACTTGAATTGGTCCGTGCAGATACGTGATTCTCTGTGAAAAGACAGACAGAGGTTTGATCAAACCTTCAATAATAATGTAGAGACTAGGCCACACATATACTCTTTGCTACAGTAATTCCTAGATTATTAACAAATGACAGACCTACAAAAATGAGGACTGATGCCCACTTTAGCTGTATGAAGGTTAGGGTTAGGTCAATATAGTCAAAGTCAAATATATGTATTACTGTGTATCCAAATAGATATAAATAAAAAGGTCTAACCTGCATGAACTTATATTTTTCAATCCTTTGCATGATGATGGGGAGGATGACTGAGAGCAAAGAAGAAGAAAGGGTTAACTTGAAGAACTAAATACAATATTTATAGCATTTTAAGAGGAGACGTCTTTGCGTACTCATTCCTGGTGCCGCCATGGTGATCCGGGAGACGACCACCTGGGTGATGCCTTTTACTGCGGCTTTCTGCAGGGACATGAAACAAGATTCAAAGACACTTCACAAGGAGTTTCTTTATAGAAAATAAAGAACAAAAAAGCTTCCCGTTATTATTCATTAAGTGTCTTAAAGTGCGTCCAGAGTGCTGACCTTAGAGTGACCCAGTTTGTTGCCATTTTCATCTGTGACAGCAATGCCATTCAGAACTTCCCTGAAAGCAAAGCAGAGACAAAAGAGAGATGACGTAAAACTCAATCAGTCATCTATGCTAGTTGTAGACAATCTGCTAAGTGGCCAATATGTTGTCTTCGCTTCAGGGTGAACCTTAAGTGTTTAAAACCAAGCTAAAAGACTCATTTTAAACAGGAAATACAACATTAAAGCAAAAGGAGCATTAGCAAAATCTTCACAAGGCCAATTATTGGAAGAGTGCTGCAGAAAGTACACACAACAACATTTCCTAAAGATGCTTTCAGTCAGCGGGAAACTGTAAACCTCTGACATTTCAAGGTGATCTATTTAATTAATGTATTGTTATTCTACACAGGGTCGCACAACAAAATGCAAGTTGTAGTCTAGTAATGGAGAAGCCGACAACCAAAACAAATCTATATTGACATCTAACCTTGTTTTAATATTTCTACATTATTATTATTATAATCATTTGGCCTCCACAAACATGATTACGGTCTTAATACATTTGAAAACAAAAACCTACTCTGCATGGAACAAGATGATCTTTAAGGTTCTAGCACAGAGAATGTGACAAAGCTTCTCACAGTTTCTGATCCAAGAAAAGTACTTGTTTTTTTTTTTAAAGCACATCTCACCAATAAAATGTGCACAGAACAGTACAACAATACCTCTCGAGTCTGCATGTATTTTTAAGGAGTTGAGGCAGTAACACAGCAGGACTTACTGTTGCCTCATCATAGGAACGTTAACACAGTTGGCTGAAGCCACCGCGACAAAAGGAACCCAGCGAGCCACGAGGGGAGGGGCTTTCTGCAAAGTGAAGAGGAAAAGGTGTTTTAAGATCATTCAGCTTTTTACTTTACCTCACATAGCACTGAAACACAGTCAGAGAGGTAGGGAACAGAATGTAAACACTATCAATAATAATAATAATAGCTTGGAGTTATAGAGCGCCTTTCAAGAAACACAAGGACGCTTGACAATAGGAAGAGGGGATAAGGAAAATAAGGAAAACAGTAACACAACAGGGATGAGAAAATAAGAGAGAGAAAAAACAAAGAGTTTTCAAAGATGTATTAACAGAAAAAAAGTAAGCTTTTCCCAGAGTTTTCAAACTCATCTCATGCTTGCGTGATTTGTATCTTTGTTGCAATTCTTTGGCTGTGGTCTGGGCCCATACAGTACTTATCAGGCGTCTCAGAGTACAACATCTATTATTTTGTAGATGTAGAGAACAATTCTGTCTCTGCAGAAGCCAATGTCCACTCCACATTAAATTCATTTATTTATTTGGGGGGGAAATTCAGCTGTGCCACGGTGATGACTCAACAACTTTGGAAATCATAAAGCAAAATGTGTCCCCATTAATGCACATGAAGAGAGTTCCCTTAGTGGGAACACCTTTATTTTGCCAATGAAGGACATCTCAAATAATATTAGCACATTGTTACAGTGCATTTCCCAACAAAGACATTACAAATGTACATAAAGCGTCAATATTCTGAGTAAATTCTGTAATGCATTGTTTGCAAAGTGCATTTCTCCTGTTGCTAACATGAGGCAGGAAAAATGTCGGACTGATTCCTCGTTAAAGTAATATAGATAATATTTGTGATACATGAAGTTCAGAGAAGAATTTCTAGATAAACATAAAGTTAACCTTGATCAGGAACATAGTGTTGTATGAATAAACGTTCTTTGTGTGATTGTACCTTTGTGTAGAGATTGAGTCCGACTGCGGTTGCTAACGCGGTACTGGTTGCTGTGAAGTAGGCTACTCCAATCTGCCTGAGAGAGACGATAAAAGTATTTTACACATACGGAAAATGACATTGCTGGCTTCATCTGTCTTTTAAAAGTGATTTCAATGTAGTTTTATGGTAATAAAACTACATTGACATTCCATGGTGTGTTATTCCTAAACTCTACAAATACAGCCAGATGACTTTTTAGTGCTGAACGATAATCATTTTAAATCAAGATTTTGTATTGAATGATTGTTTTATTTTGTAAGATGCTGTGTAAAAAAGGGAGACGATGACCTGCTCGCTGTTCATCCCTTAATGATTTCCTTGGTGGCCAACAATAGATGCATTTATTGTCTCATTGTGCTGCTGTTGCCTTTACGTGAATGTGACAGTATCAAATTCAGACAGGAAATGATACTTAGTCCAACAAAGTAAGATTAATGATGTGGATTTAAAATAAAAGTATCTTGGGAAATTATTCAGACTTGAGACTTACATGTTACATTGCCTTACGAATTGAGAAAACACATGACAGCAGGGTTATGGTTTAAAACTTATAAAAGTTTACAATTCATTCTTACTTGGGAGTGATGGGGGAGGCAGCGTTACGGTTGGTGTAGTTGACTAGAGCGTTGAAGGACTGATTCACCCACTGCCAGAACACCACAGCAGGAACTGTCCTAGAAAACAGACGGTTATGAAACCTCAAAATCTTCCCTCTGTGAAAATATTGCAATGCAGTGAAATGTAGCTCGCCCTGTTACCTGTAGAACTGCAGCATGAGGCCGGTGATGGCCATGCCTCCAGGGACCTGGAAGGACATGCGGCCGATGAGGTTCATGCGGTCTCCGGTGTCGGGGTGGAAGGCCGAGTCGTACAGCTTCTTGGCGTAGTGGAGCTGTTCCTCTGTGGTGCCGGGGGGGACAGATCCCGCCCTACAGAGCAGCACATACACACATAATCAACCAAACAACACATTTTCATACCATGAACTGCATGCAGAGAATATCATTTTTCATGTTGAAACTCGCAGGTGACAGTTAACATGCAGGGAATGAGGAAACGTATCAAAAGGGAAAATCCATCTAAAAGTTGGTGTTGACATATTGTGTGTTATGTTACACTTGGTTTAAAATGATTTCATTTAATATAAAAATCTGTATAGGAGTTAAAGATGTTTTGGAACTAAAGGCCTGCCCTAAATAGTTTACCCAAGTAGCTTTGGATACTGTAAATCGGATATGCATACATTAAGACACATATTTTAATGTTTCAAATGATTGCAAAGCCAGACATAAATGATACTTTAGGTTGTTTATTTGATCAAACTGCTGCATTACAATGCAATAAGTGGCTGTTGATCATCATACTATGAACAATTACTGTCTCTGTGTGACATGACTTTTAAAAAATGTGTGCAATAGTACTTTTAAATATCTATCCCAATATTATAATTGTTTTACTTTTACCAGATGTATCTGACTTTATTGTTATTCTAATAGATAGTGGTGTAAGTACTACTCCCTAAACACTTTATATGTATTACTCTATTTATTTATTGTAATGTTGTTGTTTTTCTTTTGCCATCTGGTGCACAAACATTTCCTTTGGAATAATAAGGTTTAATCTTATCTCCCAGATAATATTTGGTCTGAGTGTTTATCTTCTTACCTGCAGCTATCCACTAAAGCTTTGGCCTCATCCAGGCGTGAATCAGGTAAGGTCACCGTTCTCCAGTCTGTGATGTTGAAGAAGTGATTCAATCGACCGATAAACGTGGACTGGTTCCATCGCGGTGCGTCAATGTCGAATGAGCTCGAAGCCATTGTGGGGGTTTAAAAGCAGGCCTGACTTAATGCATGAAAAAGTTCAAATCTTTGAAAGACCCTCGTTTACTCTGCAGGACGTTACTCAGCAGTCGAAACCTGCAGAAAAAGAGGACAGTCATGATAAATAAAATATGCTGATCTATAGTACTGGCAGTAACTATAGTAGAACATACACTGATACATAGGTAATGACTGAATTTCATGCATTTCTCTTGTCCGTTTAAAACGGGTTCATGTTTGTTTTCAAACCAGACAGACCGGTTTGAGCTGATGTAACACCAACAGATTTCTTTGCTCAGTGGGTCGGTGAAGACAGGCTAGTTTACCTTTAAACTCACATTCCAACAAGGTTTACCAAGACTGCAGGTCAATAATCAATTAGTTGACCAGAAGAAGCCAAACATTTGCTGGTTACAGTCTTTCAAATGAGGGGAGCTTTTCTTCATCTTATGATAGTCAATGAAGTATCAAAAAACGAAATCACTTTTAAAGAAAAGGGGACTCAGAACCCACTGTTTTCTCCTTCTTCTTTTTTTTTTATATTCGTAGACTTAACTATTCGTTGAGAAACAGAACAATTGATCAAACTGTAAGGATATTTATTACATGCAGGCCTAAGTTACCCATGTTGGCCTTAAACCTCAGCAACCTTGTGAAAATGGTGTTTGAGATACTGTATGTATCATACTGAAGTGTATTTTTCTTGCTCTCCCCTCCTAAAATGTTGGATTGCCAGCAGGTGCCCTTGGGTTTAAACTCAACCCCGAACAAATACCAACTCTTGTTTCTCCCTAAAAAAATTCTCCAGGGCCAAACTTCCACTACAAATGATTGACCACCTCCTGGTAAATGTTTCCACAGGTTCTCGTATTTGGTTTTTGCAGTGGCAGCATTACACTTTTAATACACAACCAGAGGAACCAGAACCTGCTGACTTCAGCTCGAACGATCCCACTGTGCATCTTCACCATTAGATACGAAATTATTAAACATAGGTATTCAGTGAAATCTCACAATGGAAACCAGCCTTGTGTGGTTTAGCAGTGTTCTTTGGAGGCTCAGTCTGGCTCAAACTGGATTGTTTCGGCAGCCGTTTGTTGTATGTAGGATAAAGGCATGCAGAACCTTGCAGGCAACACTGAACATGAGACACATGTCAAAGTGTCCATACATACCACCAGGAACATAAAGAACATATGAGGCCTACAACTACATGTTATTTTTATCCGTTCACTAAATGTGAAATGTCCCAGAGCCGAAAACCAGCCTTAGGTATAACTGAATGTGTCTTTTGGAAGTTGCATTGAACAGTGTTGTATTCATTTGTGACATGTTCTGAAGCAAACTAATTTAGCACAACACAGGAAGATGAATCGATCATGATAATTAGGTAAGTTGCAGACCTGCATGTAGGGGAAGGTATTGTTAAGAAATAAATAGTGCTCGGTGCATGCGGCATGTCATGACAAGGGTGTACGTTAAATTGACCTGAATCTTGATCTACAGGCCGTAGCATAGCAAGGAGCACCTGAACGCATCTGGATAACTAACACAACTTACACAACGATGACAGCTGTTTCAGGCTTGTGTGTGCATAACATAGTGCATAATACATAATACATAATTAATCACTGAGTTCCACTCAAATAAGACATAAGCTCGACGTATACAGATTGCTTAGTGTAGTGTGAAGTCTACCAACCAAAGCAGTTAAAACGAAAGATTAAAAACATGTCAGTCCGAGCTCAAAGTGATGCAACTCATAACTCGAGATACCAGCTGACTTCTGCAGCTAGGCAGATACAGATAAACTAACAAGACACGTGCATCGACACACAGGCTGTATTCTTGCGAGACAAGAACATGGAAACCCTACCTTTGGAAGATTTCTCCTCACCCTCAACAGCCCTACAGAGCAACCTGTCAGGTAATCAAATGTGCTCGTGTGGCATAGTAAAGACACGTGGCATGCCCTCGTCCAATCACGGGCTGGGGCAGCTCCCGAGTTTACGGCCAACCAAACTGTTATGCTAATTAACTAGGTAGCTTATTAGCTCTTTGGCAGTATAGTTACTTAATCGTCTCAGATATAAATGAGACACATTTTACACAGCAACTTATTTGAACGTCTGTTGAAAAGGACCGTCCACATAATTAAACATGTACATTGTGCATTAATTATTGCTGTACATTTGAAACATTCAGCTGTTAGCAAGCAGCTAACCAAAACTCCGCATCCATATTTGGGGGTTGTGCCCGAGTTCTGCGTGACTTTGCGTCTGACGTCATTCCCCCCTAGTAACCCTCGGCGGCGTCTCCAAGAGAGAAGGCAACAAGATGGTGAGTTCAATTTATCGTTGTAATTAGCTATTAACTCTATACATCAAGCAAAACTATTTAACATAGTTAAATGTAGTACCACTTAATGTAATACATTGGAGATGTAAGAGCTGCTGCTGTCTGCAATCTGCGGAGAAAAACATTAAACTGCAAAGCTGCCTTGTTGCTTCGTTCAGTCATCAGGGGAGATTAGCTTAGCACGTTAGCTACGCTTAGCTCATGTTTGCGTGCCGTTAACCAACCTTTCACTATAACAACAAGCACGCAAAGCCCAACAAATAATCAAGTCGATGTGTATAGCTACTCTCACCAATGACCAGTAGTTGTCGTTATGTGTGGGTACCGTTAGATGTTTACTCATCTTCTAAAGCCACAGTGGGGATATAAATGCACTTGCACGGCCTGTAAATGGGGAATCCGGCGGATGGAGGGAAGAGATGCGGATCTTCGAGGTTTAAAAAATGAAAACTACGCATTAACTTAAATGTACCTCCAGAAGGAAAACAGTGTCACTTCATTTTACAATATACACATTCAAGAGAAGAACTCATTTGACAAAAGTTCAACATTGATCGCAATAGATATAGAGTTTTTATAGAAATATTTTCTGTTGTGACATGTTTGGTTTGTTAGAATCACAATTACATATTGATTCATATTTGAAGATGACACAACGGAATTCTACAGAATACTGCATTTAAAAACATGCATGTAAAAAAGTGCCATAAGTGTTAATGTTTTCAGAAACAAGTCAAATGCAAAGTGTTATTAGAATAGACTCTATTTCTTTTAATATTCCATATATGTGTTTGTCCCTATGGGTAAACATTTCTGTTCAAATTGTATGATCCATTTTCTAAAGAGCCTTTTCATTGCTTCATCACAGGGATTGCTGTCTATCCTGCGTAAGCTAAAGAGCACACCAGACCAGGAGGTGAGGATACTTCTTCTGGGTCTGGACAACGGCGGGAAGACCACCCTGCTCAAACAGCTGGCATCTGAGGACATCAGCCACATCACCCCCACACAGGTATAGACATAAAAGACATAGGAGGGATGCGTGCACCACGTGTTATTGGAGCAAACAGACCTAAAACAACATGGATGGATTATGTTGTATATCTGTCTAACCTTAAGCTTTATGTTTCGTCTTGTCTCCAGGGATTTAACATTAAAAGTGTCCAGTCTCAGGGTTTTAAACTGAATGTTTGGGACATTGGGGGCCAGAGGAAGATCAGGCCGTATTGGAGAAACTACTTTGAAAATACAGATGTGCTGGTGAGTGAAGCATGATGCACCAAACACATTAAATTAGCTTTGTTTACATCGTGATTTTGATCCGTTCGTCCGTGTCACAGTTTATCGCACTGAGAAAACTTCCATTTTGTTTCAGATTTACGTAATTGACAGCGCTGACAGAAAGAGATTTGAGGAGACAGGTCAGGTGTGTGTTCTGGAAGATTGCATATTTGTTACCAAAGTCTCAAAACGGCAACTTATTGTTTCATTATCCTGAACCCCTGGATTCCCTTTTTTCTGGGACATAATTTATGTTTATGTGTACCTGACAGATGTTTGTGTGTGTTGCAGGAGCTGGCTGAGTTGTTGGATGAAGAGAAGTTGAGTGGCGTTCCAGTGCTCATCTTTGCAAACAAGCAGGACCTGCTGACAGCCGCCCCGGCCTCGGAGATCGCTGAGGGACTGAATCTGCACACCATCCGGGATCGCATGTGGCAGATCCAGTCCTGCTCGGCCCTCACTGGGGAGGGCATTCAGGTGAGGAGACGAGCTGCACATTCCTGTACCGAATATTTAAAGCTTTAAAACAAAAACCAGGTTGATCGTTTTGTTATCTGTTCTTTGTGTTTAAAGCTACTGTTTCTGCACAGTTTCAGATAGAGATAAGGCTACACCAATACTATTACAACATTTGCAGAATTAGATTCAAGATTACCTCCAGAGCGTTGTAAATTCAATGGTCAAGGAAGCACACACTGACAAGCTACAGTCATAAAAAAAGTTGTATTCATTTAATCCTATTAATTATTTTATTGAAATCGGGGATTTTGTACAAGGACGTTTTAAAATCTTTTTATGGTGATTATGTCGTAAAAAGAGATGACAGACATTTAAAGTGTCATTCCCTAATCATCAATAGAAAGCTTATTTTCATATTCCTCTTCTCTCTTTTTTATTTATTTATGATTTGTTAGTATTACTGATTTTGTAAACTTGTGGGATCCACCGTGGAAGTATGAAGTAAAAACAAAACAGCTCTAGAGCTAAGTGTTACTTGTTTGCATCATTTTGATATGCCTTTTTTAAAAATTGTTTCTTAAATTCACTTTCAGGAGGGCATGAATTGGGTGTGCAAGAGCGTCAACTCCAAGAAAAAATAGCTTTGCTTCTAGTCTACAGCAGCTACACATACACTGACACACACTGCACCCTCCTGAGCCTTAGTACGATGGATATACCTGTGAATGTAAACACACTACTAATCCAACATGGACCTGGAGATTTAAATCCCCCTGCATTCCCAAATTGCTGATGTTTACTTATCTCAGAACATCTTCCTACGCTACAAAGAGGAGGGCGTTTTGACTTTAAAGGGAACACATGCCAGGAAATTGACCTCCTCCACCCAGACTACCTGCGTCACCATCCGCCGCCTGTCCCAACCTCAAACATTCCCATTAAACTGCCGTCTTTCATTGGAATTCCAGCCTGTCCTTTAAACTCTTTCACACACTGTCGTGGAAACCAGTCTCCTCCTCCTCCTCCTCTTCCTCCTATCTCCATCTTGTTCTTACAGGTTGAAATCTTTTTTTTCTGTTGTATCATTCCAAGATGGCTGTACGCTTTTTTTCCTGCTACGGCTCTGTTTGAAGTGAGGTATATTTTTGTAATTGTTTTATTTATGGTGAAGTAGAGTGCTTGCAAACAACAACTCTGTGTGTGGTTTTAAAGAATGTCGGAGAAACGATTCCAGCTCTCCCCTATAAATAATTATATTCTACATGTTAATATGTAAAAAATATAATAAAAGTTGAGTTTAGAGGAACAAAGCTTTTGGATCAAGTGTAAATATCTTGGCCCTGTGGTGACGTGTTACGTTATACACATGTTATAGAGTATATGTTGTAGTCTATAATATTTGCATATCTAATATGTGCAGATTTTTAACAGAGGTATAAGTACTGTACGTCCCAATTCATTGCTTTGTGCTTATAGGGTTTGTGAGGGAATTCACTCTTTTTGGCATTTCCTTTTGATATTCTTGAATGTAACCTGTCCAGAATTGAAGGTACTGTATGTGAATAAAAAGGATAAGAAATATTGAGTCGTTGAGTTTTCATTTATTGAATGACTTGTCACACCGACATACTTTAGTGACTCAGAGGCTGGAGAGGTCACACAGCAGCAGCAGCAGGTGGAGTCAGCTGTTCATGACAGCATGGAGCCTCTGTGGGAGACAGCAGGCGAGCACACATGGTATGCAGGGCATTGGATTACAGAGAGCATTCAATCCATTATTTAAATCATGTCAACGATATAGCATTATATTCGAAATGATTATCAATATTACTTGTGTATATATTGATCAAGTATTACGTGAAAGGAAAGACAGAATTCATTTTTAAACGTTATATTAAAAATAAAAGGCCAAAGACATTGTCAAAACAGGGAAAATTGAAAGGATGGGTAACATTTTCCCACATATGAACAACTTAAAGACAGATATAGCTTGGGGGAAAAACCCAACCAGGATTATTACAGAATCTAATAAAGCTTTCAGAATAGGTCAAGAGCTGATAAACATAGTAAACCTACTTCTGCCTCACAAAAGGTAAAAAGCTAATTTAAAGCAGTTTTTAACACATTTTACAATATAAATTACAGGTATATTCACCTATAGTTGCGTATACATATTATTCTAAGAAGTAAAATGATTTCCAGGGGGGTAAAAACAACTATTTGCCACCCAAATTCTGCTTTAGTTAATTCCTTTTTCTCTATAAGTGGACCTCTCGCCGAAAATGTAACTGTTCTTGAGGTCATTAATGTACTTTCTAACTCAATATACTGTGCAGTTTACCTTTTTCTCTCCAGATAAAACCACCTGATAACGGGGAAATAAATACAGTGCAATAAAAAGTACATGGAGTAGAAGTAGAAAATGGAAATTTAAAGTGTGGCTCCTTAAGATACCGCAGGTCCTTCCTGCAGCGGCCAGACTATATATCCACCACGGCCCCTAGTAGACCCCCCCACACAGAACAACACAGACTATAACACCTCTTGTTGTTAAATACCAACTATGTGAAATATATATATATGCCGTTAAGAACGGCAATATATACCTGGCTGCTAAATCCTCAGAACTGTTACAGGGTGTGTATTTTTGTAAAATGTGTAACTTTTTTATTATAATTTCTTTTTTTACCTTTATTACTTTTTTTGTATTCATGCTTAGGTAACATTAAGCTGTCTTTGGCTCTTTTCTGCTGTAGCTATATCAATTTCCCCTCTGTGGGACTAATAAAGGTATTCTGATTCTGAAGTAAATTCACTTTCTTACATTCTACCACTCACAGTATTAAAAGATCTGTGTTCCTTGTGTGAGTCAGGGATTGTTCCTACACCCTTCGGTAAATGGAAACAGGCTGCAGTATACTAAATATAATGTAAAATGTGGTTTGTTCTAACAGACAGGAGTGTCAGGCGGGTGGTGCTGTTTTCACCTGGATGTGTAAGTGCCTCATGGCCTGAGCACCAGAAGCTTGATTTGTTTGTAGCCTTTATTTAACCAGGTGAAGCCCCTTGAGAACAAAATATCTCTTTTTCAAGGGTGACCTGCAGGACATTAGTTACACATGTAACATAAAAACAACAGAACAACAATAAGGACGACATACAACATATATTACAGGGTACAGTTTACAAAACTCTATTTACAGTGACAAGTACCATGAGTACAAACAGCATGTCACCCAGCCGAGTTTTAAAATGATGCAGGGGAACCAAAGTGCTCAGTTTTAAACATGTTTGCAGACTGTTCCAATTTAGTGGAGCTGGACAACTAAAAGCTGTCTTCCCTAAGACAGTCCTAGCACATGGCACATTTAATAAAACCAGATCATGAGATCTCAGGCAATAAGTACTTTCAATTCGTCGAGAGATCAGAGAGCAGATATAAGGTTTATTTGGTGTAACATTGTCTCAGAGACCCAGAGACCTGCAAACAGCCTCTTCTTTTTCGTCTTCACAAAGGTCCTCATTGTCCAGTCTTCCTCTCACAAAGACAGAATGTAGCTGACGGGATTGTTCATAATGTCTGCCTCTTTATGTTACATTGAATTCACACAAAGCATTGTGGGAAAGTATGAACCCTGGAAGATACATTAAGATACCGAAATGCATTTAAATGAATGGTTTGACATTCTGGAAAACTTTTGGTGGATGTCTTATGATTGTGCTTGCATTTTTACTGTGAATACACTGATTAAAAAGGGTTATTTCATATTAGCTTCCTGGATCAATTGACGTTCACACTACTTATTCCCAGCATGTCCACAATGAAATCCCAAGATCAACTTTGTTTTTTCACGAGAGAGTTAGCGTTAGTTTAAATTGTTCGCCCAACAACAACAACAACAAAGCTGTAAACATAGTGGGTAAAAACGTACAGATGGGGAAGTATAATTATTAATGAGTTGTTTAGGATTCACGAGTTTTGACTGGAACTTGAAGGCAAAGATATAAGACTTCCTTGTGACTTGCAAAACTATGGCTTGGTCCCACCTCTATAAACAAGCTAATTTCTCAAAATGTCGAACACTTTTTTATAATAGATTGAAGCTTTGAAGGTTGTGTTTACTAAAAACAAAGAGTCAATTTGACTTTTTAATCGGTTTTTTGAAGTTTAAAACCTCTATATGAGAGAAGGAAAACTCCTGTGGTTGTTTTACCAGTGCATAAAACTTCTCACAGTATGTGTTTGTGGGTAATTTGAGGGAGCCAGACAGTGTGTTTGTGTGTGTTTGGGTCAAAGATACATATCGAAGACGTGGGCGACCAGATTACTGGCTTTCTCTTCATGGATCAGACAGCTGTGCAGCAGCTGTGTGTGCAATTGTGAGAAAATGTGTGTGTCGGGAGACTGAGAGGGGGAGTGTTGGATAGTGAATGTGTGTTTAAAAGAAAGAAAAGCAGCTCTGTCATTTATGCTGCACCTCCGACCCCACAGTTATTGGCTGCCTGTGTCTCTGCTGAGGTTTGCTGACGTGAGAATAAAAAAATAGAAATAAGACGGAAGGGTGGGAGGACAACTATGGTGGAGCAAGAGGAAGCTTTGTTTTTTACGTGTACATTAACCACTCAAAGGCGTTCAGAAACTGAAAATGACATTTTTGAATTAATGTTCAACTCTTGGAAGTACATTTTTGACCTTGGAAACAGCATAATAAGTCCATTTAGCAACTGTTTAAAGAGCATCAGTTAAATCAAATGATTGAATTAGAACAAAAGAGTAGATTTCTATTTCATAAGCACATTATGTCTTTGCATCCATGTTAGTTCCAAGTTAAAGATTGAAAGGAAATTGATACCTTTGAAAACCGTAACTAACAAAACATGTGTGTCCTCGCAAGGCTAATAGACTGTTAGCCTAGCTTAGCACAAATACTGATAACAGCTAGCCGGGCACTGAATTTCAATAGCTTTGTGTCTCTTATTTTCTTTAGTACCTACACTTACTAATTCAGTACAAAGTGCAGCAGTAGTGTGTGTTTAACAGTGGCGATCCGTGTCTATCACAACTGGACCTTCTGTCGACACACCATAATTGCCAACCCTCCCGATTTTCGGAGAGGGGTCTGCCTGCAAACCTCCACTCTCAGGACAGTTCCGGTGCAGTAGAGATGGGCGAGTCATGATTCATCCGGATCATTAACCCGGATCCTAGTAATGAGCCGGTCGTGACGAGTCTCCCTCTCGATTAACCCGAGTCCTTTGAGTCCTACACCTGATGTGACGTAACAATTAAAACTATAAATTGCGTCACTCTTTACTCTCTTTATAACGTGTACAATCACATTACAACGTTGTTGTATCCAGAGATCCAGCAGACTCGTCGCCATGCACGAATCAACAGCAAATTCAGCCCCTCCTCCGGCTCCCGCGAGAGTCCCGTGAGCCGTGAGTCGTTGGACTCGCGGGAGCCGTGAGTGAGCCGTGAGTCCGCAAATCTCTGAGTCTGCTGCGACTCGTCGAGGGAGCCGTGGGACTCGCGGGAGCCGTGGGACTCGCGGGAGCCGTGCGAGCCGGAGGAGGGGCTGAGTCTGCTGTAGATTCGTGCATGGGGACGAGTCTGCTGGATCTCTGGATCTGCTGCCTGCTATATGTTACGGCTCTGAGTCCTCGTAGGCTACTGGTCTCTCTCGATCATTGACCTGGATTCACGGATCCCGCGATTTTTCCGGCTCTAAATTAAGTTTCAGTGTAGACTTCTAACAAAATGGTCATGTTGTGCAACAGTCTCCTGTAATAATATCTGCATTTCCAATAAGGATCTTACTTGGAAACTCGTTTATTTTGAACATGGCACACAAAAAGAAACAAATGATAGAAAATTGCAAAACAGTTAGAATATATAAAATGTAATTATACAATTATTATTATTATTATTATTATTATTAAATGAAAACACAATTGTGCAAAATTAGCTTAAGTACAGGAACATATTAAAATAACTATATACATATAATGCAAAACACTTATTTTTTTAAACACACACACACACACACACACACACACACACACACACACACACACACACACACACACACACACACACACACACACACACACACACACACACACACACACACACACACACACACACACACACACACACACACACACACACACACACACACACACACACACACACACACACGTTTTATTAAAGCAAAAGACACTGTGTAGCGGAGGTTAATGTAACGTTAGTTTAATATGCTGGTTAAATGCAACAACTTTTCGGTTTCACCGGTAGGATTTCTACGGTCTTGGTCATGCTGACTCATATGACTCAAATGACTCGTATGATCCGGATCTCTTCAATGATTGACTCAGAAGACTCCGAGTCCATAAAATGATCCGGATTTGCCATCTCTACGGTGCAGACCTCCACTCTCAGGACACCTCCACTCTCAGGACAGGAAGTGCACGCTAAGAATTCCAAAATAAAATCACCACTATCAGTACAGTGCAACTTTCCAAACAAGAAATGCACGCAAATACAAAATAAAATCGGATCGTGACACTTATTATATATATATACGGACACCTTGTATTGTTGTTACTATCAGTACAGCCGCAGCGCCACTTTCCGAACAGGAAATGCACGCAAATACAAAATAAAATCGTACTGACACTTATATATATATATATATTAATTTATTTATAAATATATGTCCCCCGGTAGAAACCGGGTGAAATAGCCAAAAAATAAATAAATAATAAAACCGGGGAAAAGTGAAAAAGTGTCCGAAAATAGGTACTCGTGAGGCGGGCAGAGTCCCCTGTCAACTCCCGTTACATTCCTCCATGGTGTCATTTGAGCGGGCGGGTCAAAAGGGCTTGACCAAGGCCGACCCAAAGTGCACGGTGGGCGGACTCATCACCTCCGTGATGAGTCTCCATTGTGATTTGAAAACTTCCATCAAACGAGTCCTTCGGTGGGCGGGAAAAAAACGCGTCAGAATCTTCACTTCCTGTACTGACAGTGGAGGTGTCCTGAGAGTGGAGGTCTGCACCGGAACTGTCCTGAGAGTGGAGGTCTGCAGGCAGGCTCCCATGTCAAGGTTGGCAAGTATGTACACACCCCCCCCCCCTCCTCCGCGGCATTATAATGTCCGTCTTTTCACTGAATTGTCGTCTTGAAAAGGGTACTCACAACAATTCCGCAACAACTTCATCTTCACCTGTTGCACTTGTCATTTTAATGTTAAAAACAATAAAACGGCATGAATTGCTTCGTCGCATTTATCTAGATCCTCTGTCTCGAGCCAGTTAACTAGCGCGCCTTCTAGACTCTGGGTCCTTCTCACTTCGGTTAAATGGATTCCTTGCGTCCCTCATTTGCGTCATTTCCCTGCCACTCGTCCCTCCCACCAGGGAAGCATGGAGAGACGCAAGGAAACTACGAGAAGCAGGGAAATGAGTTTTAAGAGCAATGGGACGTCCTTTCCTCCGGGGCGTCACGTGAAGCGACGTCCGTTTGTGATGACGCCGCACAGCTGATCGTCTGACAGCAGGGCTGCAGTCGGATAGTTTAAAAATCAGCTCCTAAATTCTAACCCTATCGTCTATTCCTTGACCTCTGAGTGAAACGTCACGGGGTTAAGGGATAGTGGATAGGAGAATTCAAAAGGACTTAGGAGAAGAGACTGCGGTACTTTAGAAAATCCGAATGCACTTTCACTATTCGACGTGTTTATGATGCGCCAGCGGACGTCATTGTGTGCGTCTGCTGCTGTGGGGAAACCATGGAAACCACAGTTTTCTATACAGCGGACTACAACATGGATGTTTAATAAGAACGAGGGACTACTGTGAACTCATCTAGAGACTCTGCACGTGCTCTCATGCTGCTGCTTTGCTTTATGAACGTGGACAACAGAGAAACATATTCTTCAGGACCAGTGGCGAACCGTCAGGGCCCTCTAGGCCCTCTGTGAGGGCCTAAGATATTCTAAAAAATAATATTTGAAAACATTAAAAAAAACGTTTTTTTTTTAAATATTATTTTTTATATTTTTTTGTTGTTACATTTTTCATTAGTTTTACCAAAATAACTTGATTTAATTGTATTTAAAATAATATTTCCAAAGAAATAAATCCTTCGAAACTGCCTGTTCAGTTTCTGTTGGAATGTGAAGGGTTAAATGCCGTCTGCGAGTTATGTGAAGACCGGAGGGCTTGTTGGTCCCTCTGTAGATTCACAGAGGGCCCGCCATAGTAACTCAATGAGAGAGTAATGTCAAATGACAGTACAATTGACCAATCATATCTTCCCTCTAAATGGGCGGGCTTTATTTTCGCGGACTTTATGACAGGTTCCGCCCGCTGTGAGGTCTATGCAAGTGGTCCAGTGACGCGTCCTAAAACCCGCAAGTAAGCTTCGCTCGGATTCCCTCGACAGAAAGCAGTGGGATTTCTCCATAAGGTTTTGGAAAATAGCTCGAAATAAGGTCTGTGGAAAACGAACTTGTTAGATAAATGCACGTTTTGTTCAGCCGGATAATATCCACATGTCTACCCTACTTTTATTATTTTCGAATCATAAATCTAATCGATAGATTTATGATCGATAGATTTCTAATTAGCATAAGTTCGTTCTTGATGGCTCACTTCAGTGATAGTGAGGACATCTTTGCGAAATTATTAACCGAGTCATTTTAAAGATTGAGTTACAATGATAAATTGGAGTGGCAAAGGATCAGCTGAATGACCCCGCCATGAAGTGCTTCATCCAAAAGAACAGGAGGATGGACTTTGTGTTTCAGTGATTTGATCATCAAAGGTAGGCCTAAGTCATTTTCAATGCGGGCCGCCGTGCCGACTTAATTCATTTGTAATTGCTACTGCTGTGTGTGCCCTGTCATGATAGGTGTAGGTATAAATGATGTTATTTTGTGTGGTAGAGGGTCGCTGTCATTGATGCGTTTCACCCCAGACCGCTGTTTTGATATTCCGCTGAAGTATAGTTGAGACGTAATATCTCCTTTTTTTTAGAGGGAAGGGGGGGGTCAGAGGGCCTAGGTATAAAAGTCACGGCTCGCCACTGTTCAGGACCAAAGTTGGAATTGAAATACAAAAGGAAAGTGAAACCTCTGCTCGTCCCCCTCTCCCTCCAGTCCACATTAATACAAATGATCCCAATACGTATGATTGTATGAACTAAAGATCTTAAAATCAATACAGATGTATTTATTATAAACGTTAGTCCTTAACATCTATCACTGTGTATATCACCATTCAAACGTCTTTTAAAAGTTGAACAAACCCCACACAGCTCAGTAAAGACTGAAATGTTGACTTTATTTGATAATTTCAGTGAAAACTAACGTTCATATTTCTCTTTTTGATTATAATACTGATGAACGTTCAAAACAAAGCACTTTGGCAACTTACCACCTATGTTTTAAAATGCTTAATAAGCACCGTAACTTTCATGCTATCATTTCTCGGTCATAATCGGTTGTTTCCGTGAACGGCCGACTGTTGAGTGATGGCAAATGCTGCGGCTGCAAGGCATTGTGGGGCAGCATTTTCGCTTCTCCTGTCGGTTAGGGAGGTCCAGTGGTTCCTAAGCTAAAGGAGGTTATAAAGGAAGTTTGAAACCTCCTTTCCTATCATTCTCATCATTCTAGAGAATTCGAACGGCACTTATCATGGTTGCCACTGAGGGACTTCCGGGTCATTTCACTCCTTTAGGAAGGTTCCTAAGCTAAATGGACTATTCGACTTCAGCCCAGCTCTGTCCCCGTTGTGTTCACAAACACCCCCGCCTCTGTTAGTACACATTTACTGACACAAACATGTGTATTATCTGTTGTAGACCCAAATACATTAAATCAAATAAGAACTCATTCTCAAAAAAGATAAACGCCATTCTTAAAATGTATAAACGAACAATAGTTAGATTAATATTGATTAGAGTGCACAATAGAAATAAAATAATTGAGAGAAGAAAAAGAGATATGTTATCTATCAAAACCCAGTTAGATTAACATTCATTGGATTGCACACTTTGTTTGTTTGTTTGGATATGTAGCACATTAACATTGTAATAGCACTTAAATGAAAATGTAAAACGAAAAAAGCGATCATAAAAATGTTTCCAAAAAATGAATACAATTATTTTTGACCACTTTGTTGTTCAGATATATCACATATGTGTAACTAAATGATACATGAATTGAAACAAAACACGGTATAAACTGAGGAGGGACTCATGTGTTTTCTTCACTCCGCTGGGAAACTGCTTTCATGTCAAGAAGCATCAGATCATGCATGCGCTGCATCGTCCAATCAGTGAGCGATACACAGTAAGGGGGCGGGGCGAGTGTCTGAGGATTTCATCGAAGGATGGTCTGGTGGTTCCTCGATTATAGCTCCTCCATTATCGCTCCTCGCTCCTCGGTCCTCCGGCAAAAATAAGGCCATTGGGACGCTCAAGATGGCGCAGACAAATCAACTTCCGGTGAGACCGAGACCGAGGAGCGAGGAAATGAAAAATAAGAGAAGTGAGAAGGGCCCATTGTAACCATATGTCTATGATTGTAACGGCCAGGGCATTCGATCAAGGATGTAGAATACCTTGGTTGAAGGATGTTCTACCCAGAGCCCTAGAACAAGATCTGATTGGTTGCTTTCTTTTCTAACACAAAACCAATGAAATGCGTAGTGCATGGTCCGCGAAGGACAAACAAATCAACGTACCACTGTAATATTACAGATCAACAACACAGATACGATTCTCATATATTCATTTTATATACATTTTATTTCTATAATTAAATCGATTTTTTTTGTTTGTTTTATCTGAGTGTTCCAGGGTATTCTCTGAATACTTTGGAGAAAAAAAAAGTTAACATTTATTAAAATACATCAATATGAACGTGAGCATTCCTTTAAAAAAAAAAAAAGCACTTTGCTAGAACAGTGATAATAAAACAATGCTCCATAAGTCTGTGTGCTCCAAAAAATAAATACATAATACAATTGTGCAATCCCTTTTCTAGAACAATAAGTTATAATACTTTGCCACTTTGCAAAGAAAATGCTGATATTTGGCAAAACAGTGTGTCTTATCACAGCATTAGTGGCTGCAATGAGCCTGTTTTGCACTGCACATTTCTTCAAAACGGGGTTGCAGGCTCAGTGGCGGCACCAGAGATTTATTTTGGGGGTGCTGTGGGGTAGCTTGACATTTCATAGAGGGTGCTCAAACATTTAGGGTTTCCCATTAATGTACCGGGCTACAGTGGAATTTTCTACTGCAACAATCCCCACGCAAATACACAGTGTACCGGCGACAGTTACAATGAAGGCTCGATTATCAGCTCACGGCATATAGGTGTAAGCAGGGGTAAAGTGGTATTTTTATAGGTGGTGTGTGGACCTCACATCTCCCTGGGCATGCTCCCCAGGGAGATTTTTTTTTAATATTGAAGTTACAAGCATCAATCTGGTGCGTTTTGAGATCAAAATGAAGAGATCTATGGATACATCTCTCAACACCCATATGAAAAAGACCTGTAAACAGATTTACCTGTTTTTCATTTATTCTCTTATTTTTTTATAACTATAATGATCATATAAACGTGTGCCACAGAAATAATTGTTTACATTAATGGTGACCAAACCGTTTGAGACCCACTGAGATAACTTAGAAGTTAACTATCTCTCAGTCTGACAGGAGAGGACTCTCCTCCACCTTGTTTTTGAAAAAGCTCCTTATATCTGTTAGCGTAGCTCGCTAGGCGCTAGCACCAGAAGCTAACAATAATGATCTCTGGTACCGGTGCTCTCTCTCTCTCTCTCTCTCTCTCTCTCTCTCTCTCTCTCTCTCTCTCTCTCTCTCTCTCTCTCTCTCTCTCTCTCTCTCTCTCTCTCTCTCTCTCTCTCTCTCACAAAATGGCTCGTTCCACACACACACAGAACCGAGCTTGAATGAAACACAGAGACCCAGACGTAATTGTACTGTACTGTATCACATTATTTTCAAATCAATCCTTTTTCAAATGATTTTTTTTTTTAAATATTTTTTCCTCCTGGTCTCCCCCTGGGGGGAACACTGGTTTAACTGGACACTTCACCATTTAGAAAAAAGCTACAGTGGTTTGAATTTTGCATATTTTCAACTCTGCATGAAACAGGGAGCACAAACAAGCGAGTCAAACAAATGCCAATCTTTATGCTAAGCTACTCTACGCTAAGTATCCAAACATATTTATCGTACAGACTCAAAAGTGGTATCATTCTTTCATCTGACTCAAAAACGTGATTAAGTCTTTGTCCACACACATTAACCTCTCAGAGAACCTGTTTTTTTATTTCCATTTCCTGTTGGCCTATAAACACATAGGTGGATCATCCATGGTGGGTGAATGTGAGAGGCTCAAAGTGCTGGTAGGGGGAAAGCTTTAATGCAACATCTAATCAGGCTGAGGGGAACAAACAACAACTGTTGACTGATCTCTAGACTTGTTCTCTCCATCCTGTGTTCTCTCTGTGGTCATCTACCCACATATACTTATGAGCACTGTATGTACTGTATGGACGCAGAGATATTCAAAGTTTTCATTAGGTGGCCTTCTGTTAACGCATCTTTGAAGTTGAATAAATGCACTAATGGCCGGTAAGATTAAGACTGCTCCTAGTAGGATTGGTTAAATGCAGAGGTCAAATTTCACTGTGTGTGATGTGTGCGTGTATGTGTGACAATTATAGAGGGTTTCATCCCCCAATTTAGATTGTTTGCATGGTAAGGAAAGAAGAGCAGAGGATGTGCGATGTTTTGGGTATAAGTGGGAGGAGGTTGTTTCTTTTGAAAGTCATATGGAGAGAAAGCAGATGACGTATGAATTGGAAAATTACAGTGAAAAAGAAACTGAGATTTTATGTTCATACAAATGTGAGAAATGTTACATCAGTCTCGTAATATTTATATTTGACTTTAGTCGACAGATGTAAATGTATCTCAATTGCATAAGGGGTCCTAAATGATATCATTGTGCCCTTTAAACAAACATGGGAAAACAAGATTAGCACATACAGAGTTGACAGCAGAGACCGGTTTAAATGTGTTCGTTTATTTGGAACCCTTCTCCAAATCACGTCTGTAATTTTTCCATTTCACAAAATATTTACAAAAAAAGATACTTTTATGTTGTTTTTTTCTTTCTTAATCTTGTCTGTTGTAACAGCTCCTTTTAAGGATGATGAGAATTGCTTACATTTCGTCCAGTCCAGTCTTATTCTTCTAGAAAAGGTTCATGAAAAAAAGTCCTCCCACCCTTCTTTTTTTCGTCCGAACACTCATTTTAAAACTGCATACATTTCCCCCCCCATTGTTCTTCTTTTGAGTGCTTTAAAAAACTCTTCCTTGCATGCTTTCAGCTGCAAACAGGAAGCCAAGAGCTCGTGTGCTTATTGAGAGGAAGTGACATCTTTGCCCTGCAGGAAGTACAATTACAGCATCATCAGATCCTCCAGATGCTTGATTGGTTTGGTCTGTCCAGTCTTGCCTTTTTTTCTCTAAAATTAAAGAGTCTCTCTAGACAAGCATGACGCCTACAGATGTACCAATTAACACAAAGTCATAGTAATTACTAAATGGAAACAGTCTTTGTCAGAAGAACATGTTCTGTCCTGTGAGAAGCCAGATAGCAGGAAGGGAGTGCTATAGGAATAAGTTCCCAAAACGTTTTGGGCCAGGGTCAACCGGCCATTCAGATGCAGCTCCCTGCATCTGTAGTCCAGGCATAACAAGGCATCCACAAGTGCATTGTGGGTGTTCCATGGAAGAGCGTTTTGTGTTCAAGCCGTACGATCCATCCCTGAACTCAGCAAAGAAAGGAAGAGGTGCCATGACGATGGAAATATGAAGACATGAAGGGCATTTCCTCTTTAAGGACATATCCAACAAAGTGAGCTGGTCAGAAAAACAGATGATGCTAATAACATAAGGCATTTGACCTCAGTACAACTAGAGGGGTGATTATATTAGAGAAACATGAGGCGCTAAACTGGAAAAGCTCAACACTGCATGGTTTTATCTCCTCCACAAAGAAGCGTTTTCCTAATAAAAGTTCATTTTCTATCAATCCGTCTTCTGTTCTATAAATTAAAAAAAGATGCATGTGTCACTCTCCTCTTAGGCCTGTCTTTGTTTCTCGTCTATGTGTAGAATGCTAAGTTGTGCCAGAGTGAGCGTGTTGGCTGTTACGTATAATACACTACATGAAACACTGACTGAAATCAAAGAGGAAAATAAAAACACAAAAAGAGATCAACCCTGCCCCCGAATGTGTGTACATGTTCTATATGTGTGTGTGTGTGTGTGCGTGCGTGTGTGTGTGTGTGTGTGGATATAAATCTTAATATTTAAGAGTGTGTATAGTATGACTTGTTTTTTTTCTTCCGGTTAATAAGACGGTAGGTGTGCTATTTGGTGCCTGTCTTTATATCCAAGTGTGTGTGTACGTCTACTCTGTTAACTTGTGACATAGTGCTTTGTAGTGGGCTGCCCATACAGCCCATAAAAATCTGCATGTCTGTGCGTCTGCGAGGCGTCTATCCAGTCCCTCACTGCCAGGCCCTGCATGGACGGGCCCCCGGAGGCCAGGCCGGGGGGAGGGGGGTAGTCCTGGGCACTGACCCAGGGGAAGGAGCCAGAGCGGGGGTACGGGGGATGGCTGCGATGGCCTGACACCGAGGGCACTCCGGAGCAGTAGCAGTTATCCATCGTGCACACCAGGATCTTACGGCCGCCATATTGAGGCAGCACGGCCTGCTGGGAGGAGTGGGAGGAGCTGCTGCCTCCGGGGGGGAAGTGGGAGGAGCTAAACACAGAGCCTGAATGATGGTTGGTCAGAGAGCCGCTTGCACTTCCTGTCCCGCCGCCCTCGTTGATGTGAGGAGGTCCGCAGGGGCCGAGCAGCTGCTGATTGGTGGACTGACCCTCTCCGGAGGCAGAGCCGGAGCCCAGGTAGGGCTGCTTGGCTAACGATGAGGAAGAAGAGGAGGAAGAGGAGTCCTTGAAACCTGGAGCGGCACTTTTTCCGACGTTCCCGTTTCCCTCTGGGAAGGCGGTGGAATGTTTCCGTTTCTCCGCTCCAGAGCCCGAGCTCTGACCGCTGGGGTAAGCAGGAACAGTCTGCAGGAAGGTGGAGGGAGGGGTGAGGGGAGCTGAGAGAAGAAGAGAAGGGGAGATGAGTGGTGATAAAAAAAAGACTTTCATGGCCGCAATGAGCAGGATTTAAATGCGTTTGAGATCCTACCTTCCAGCGTTCTCTTCAGGCTCTTTTCTCTTTTTGCGATTTCAGAGAGGAAGAGTTTAGAGTTTACATTCCCCACTTTGTAAGGAGGGAGGCTGCTGCCCACACATGACTGAGACCTGCACAAATCAAGATAAGACGTCAGCTCTGAGAAAAACATCTGTGTATTATAAATCGCTGAAGGGAGGATGCTTTTTTGTAGGCTAACACAGAAGTTAGCACCACCCTGGTTTCCTTGTCAAAAAGCAAATGGAAAATAAAAGCTAACGTAAGCCTGCTACACCGCTTAGCTTTCTACGTGTAACAATGACAATTTAACAGAACAAAGTACAATCAGAACATAAAATAGTTAGTTTGAGTTCTAATAATAACATAAGGCTTTCAAGGATGGCAAGTGATGATGTAAAAAATAGCCAACAACTTCTGTAGCCCTTTTTAAAAACTTGTAGCAACCGCATTTTTTAGGACACAATGTAAAAGCTAAAAAGAGAAGCAGTTCGGATGTGGGGTATTTCCTGGCTCATTTTAAGTCTTGGAATAAAACTTCAAAGCCTTATTTTAGGCATCTAAATAAAAAACATTTTAGAAACCCATAGACTTGAGACATGGGAACCATAAGTGCTAAAATGCTAAATCATTTCCGCGCTTGAGTCATTCCTGCAGGAAAACAGTAAAATCCAAGGTCTCCCTCACCTGTCTGTGAGGATTTTAACAGGCTTAGTGTTTTTCATGAAGCTCAGTTCCTCCGCCTTGCTGAAGGCCGTGTGGATGGAGCTCAGCAGCTTCTGGGCCTCGTGGCGCTGCTCGCCCAGAGCTAACACCTGGGCAGCGTTCTCCTGGCAGAACCGAGCCTGAGCCCGGTCCAGGGCCTCCAGTGTCCGACCGAGATCCTCCTCCAGGAGCTGGTGCATCCGCTGGTACTGCAGACGCACCTCCTCCTTCAGCTCACACACCCTGTCCTGTAGAGACAAACACAAACATCAGTCCTCTCAAATATTTCTTCGCCATGGAAAAATGTGCGTTGCTGCGCCAAGATCTAGGGTGTAAAAAGCATACCTCCACCACAATCTTGTCAGAGTCGAGTTTGCAGAGCTGCTCTTCGATCTCCTGCACTCGCTCCTCCACACGCTCCTGCTGTCTGAGCAGGCTTTGCTATGATGGGAGAAAGAAAGAAAGAAAGTCTTGAGCTTTTTGGAAGTTATGACCTCAGCTAGCAAGGAGCATCCCCTCCCCAAGCCTGAGATATTAGGACCCGCAAGCCGGCTAATTTAGTCTCCAGTCAACACACAATCCCAGCGGGGGAGGAGGGAAAAGGAGTGCTGTCATAGTAACCAACAGCTATTTTGTGTTTGCATTAGTGAGTGAGGACTAATGTTGGGGGAGCTGGGGGCAGCGAGCAGAGATAGCTAAACGGGCGTAAAGAGGCAGCTCCTTGTCAGAGCGCCTCCTCTGTACTCTTATGGCAATGTTGTGGCAACAACACTTGTTATTTCTAGGACGGCGGCGGCATGGGAACAACAGCAGACGGTTGCCCAGGCAAAACTGAGATGCCCATCTGGCTCAGCTTGAGGCTAAAATACATTTAAAAAAACATAATGAATGGCTCCATATGAGATCAACAGTCCTTTATGTCACTCCCTACATTGTGCTAGTCTGAGAGTAGGAATGTCATTGACACAGATTTGCCAATCCTTCATGTTATTAATATTTAATGTGAGATATGAATAATCCTCAATCAACATTTAATGATAGAGAAGCATACTGATAAGATGGTACAGAGAGAAATAATGGCACCAGCAGGATCCAGAGTCAAAACAACCAGAGTCTACGGTCTTTGGGAAAAAGTACTTCATGCTAATGTCTGCATGCTATGCTAACATGCTAAAGATGACAATACTCATGTGATTATGCTAAGCATGGATTCACCATCTCAGCGTGTTAAACTAGGGTGGGTAAAGTATTTCTTTTTTTTGTCACATCTTTTGAAATACAGATCAATAAAATAAATACTTTTTGAAAAAGAAATCCTGTATCTGTGGCTGTGGTCATTGAAGCAGCTGTGAGTACCAATAAAAGCCATGTTGGTCGTATCGTTCATTATGATAACTATGGGGTAGTTGCTCTCCTAGGCCTGAAGAGACGGGCTGTCCATTTTTCCAACTTTCTCGCTAGATTTAGCGACTCTTGCAGCTAGTGCCGTTAGCTACATTCATTGGAGAGGAGTTGGCAACATTGGGCTTGTTTTTGTAGTTTGATCATCTTTAGAACGTTTGCTTGCTTGTCTAATGTTACCTATCCAAGCTTTAGCTCACTAGTGTTTGCTAATGAGCACCCAAATACAAAGAAGAGCAATTATTTTCTTCATGAATAGATTAGTTTGATCTATTTTTTTCTTTAAAATAACAAATAGTGAAAAAAAAGCCTTTTTCCAGGGTGACATCTAACCAGCAATCTAACACCTAAATACATTTGATTTCTCATCATACACGGACATTCTCACTATTGGGAAGCTAAACCAGAACATTTTGGATTTAAAATTGCCTTAAATTATGAGTTGATTATTAAAATATTGATGCCTTATAACTATTGATTGTTGCAGCTATAAAACTAGATGTTTAGAGATTAAAAATAAGCTCCTAGATAAACAAACCCAGATTAGCAAATAATCCATGTTTACCAATGTGTTTTAATGTGTTGACTGCAAAAATAACGTCTCAAAATGATGTAATTGAAAGAATGTGTGTATTGGTTGGTTTAATAAAGTATAAACACCATTTGGAAATCGTGGAATATTTATGGAGGATATGTGCATTTGAAAATAACATTTTTCTCTCCAGACAGATGACACTAGAACATTTAAAAGGATCACCAAAGTCAGTACAATTTATCTTTAAAGAATGTCTGTGCAAATTCGTCTGAGATATTTCTGTTGAGACCAAATGTTCATAATCAGTTGTTTTTCAAAAGGGTGAAGGTCTGCTAATATGCCATCCTCATCATCACTTCAATTTAACAGCAGCTGATTCAACATTCATGATCAGCTGCTGGAGAGCTCAATAGGAATGAAAACCTTCATAGTCTTAGGCCTCAGTGGCACATGGTCGGGAACCACTGCCCTAGAACGAACACACACACACACACACACACACACACACACACACACACACACACACACACACACACACACACACACACCACACACACACACACACACACACACACACACACACACACACACACACACACACACACACACACACACACACACACACACACACACACACACACACACACACCTGTGACCTGGTTGTGCTGATTGATTGAGGCTCTGAGCAGAAGCCAGGGAAAAAACAGGGTCGAAGGAGCCGAAGCTTCCCAGAGGGGGGTAGCAACTAAATGTATGGGATACCTTTGGGGGAGGGAGGGAGACAGAGACAGGGGGGGGGGGTAAAGAGGGGAGGGTGCTCTTTAGCTGTCATTTCATCACAGTGTCTTTTCAATCAAAGCCACCAGAGCAGGAGATCAGAGCCAGCGGGAAGGTCGGCCCTCGCCTGGAGTGGCTCGTGTGAGAGGGTGGGCGACGGATGTAAAGAGCAGAGGGGGTGTGGGGCTCGCTGTGTGAGGAGAGGGGTCCACTCCACTCAGCATTCCATGATTGCATTCAACATGGAGGATGTTTCAGTAGCATAAATATGGCAAAAATCAATGTGATCAAGATTTTTTTTCAGTTTTCCAAAACGGAGTTCCCCAAGGAAATGATTGGGCCTTATTCCGGAACAGATATAAGAAACAATCTCTTCTTATATTTGCTCTTTTTTCTATGGATTTCTGGAATTCACCATGTTTGTACTAGTATGTCCAACAAGAAAATACAATTTGAAATTAAGGGACATAAAAAACAGATAATTATCATATAGTCTAATTCAGATTATAAAACGACTTATTATATTATTGGAGCATTCAATTTGATATAAAATACTATACCTAAATTCCAATAGGAACCCTTTGTAGATGATGTGCGTTTTGCTTTTCATCAGATACTGCTCTTTGATGCTTTTAGATTATTCTGTATCCCAAGTTCTGTACCTCTGAAAAATCACATGTTTACTTTGTCTATTAAACAGTACAACTGGAACAACAACTCGGTTGGTACACAACTTGCCATGTTTCTGCTCCATAGTATAATGTGTTTTATTCACCTATTGCATATACTGATTCGCATAATAATTTGTAATATGGGATTAGTTACAGTTTTAACCATTAGTTCCTGTCTATTTCAATTATTTAGAAGAGATATTCATTAGTATTAACTGAAATCGCTGCTATAACCAAGAATAGCATAATCTTAAGAGCTATTTAAGTGAGGTTTAAATGCTCAGAGTAATTAAATACAACTTATCTATTAGCATCCATGTTGTTTCCAAGCTACGACCTTAAACTAATGAACACGCCAAGGCTGAAAATAAATTCCAAACCCAGGGAATTGGACCATCCGTGGAGCCTGTGAATGAAGCAAACACCTTTTTCATAGCAGACATTTTGACTTGTGTATTTAATTAATACCATTCATTATGCCCGCATTCCATTTAGTGGAGGTCTTGGAATGGTGAGTGCTACCTCACTTGGAAACGTAATGGAACTGAGCCATCGTTATCAATTCCTCTTGTGATTTTCTTACCATGACTCGTCTAAATGTCTGCAGTTAATAAAAGGTCTATTGGGAGCATGTTAGCAGAGCCCTGTTTAAATCGATTTCCCCATCCTGACTATATGTAGGAAAAACATGTAATTGTGAAGGAATTTGGAAATACAGCTTTTAAATTCAGACCAGGTCCCACCCGATGGCCCTTCCTGTGCCCCAAGCGACAGATTAACTATACAAGAAGCTGAGTCATAGCATTACCAACAGGAAATACACACGAGCATGACACGGTTGACACCTAAACAGGGTGTTGGGTGCACAACATGAGTCAGTCAGCTTTGAGGCCTTCATGGTTCTCCATCTGACTAAGCTGCCCCATCAAAAAAACAGAAAGGGGGAGGAAAACCAACCCGACCTCTGCCGGGACCGAAGACAGAGAGCACCAAACCCCCAGGAAGGGAAGAGGTTAATAAAAAAAGCCCCAAGTAGACCGCAAATCAAGTGACGAATCACTTAATCCCCTTCCCCTTGTCTCAAGCGCCCCCCACCCCTCTCTCACAACTGGCGATCCCTGAGTTAGGATGCACCTGTGCTGGGGAGATAAGGCTCTCTGAGGGCCCCTTATTGTTCCACCCTCCACTGCATTGTTTGTCATTCCAACAGATGAGAATGGAGGCTGGAGTGGATCACGACAGAAGAATGCACTCACACGGGCGCTAAAAAACACTCAAAATGCAATTGTGTCGTAAAATAGGAAGTTCTGTTTTTGATTGAGTCAAGTGATTTGGTAAAAACATGAACAATTGAGAACTCTGTACCCAGAAAACAGCACTTTTTGTTTTTTATTTGGCTAAAAATTACATAAAAATATGCTCTTTGATCTGGTGAATTAAGAATGACCTCACTGGTTTGTTTAAAGCAAAATGTAAGGATGTTAGCAGGCCCTTATTGATCACCGAAGAAATGATAGCTCTTGCTACGAACGGTTATCTTCTTGCGAACAGAGCGTAAAACTAGAGCTGCAACGATAAACTCACCTATCAATCTGCGGATAAACAGAAAAAGGAAAGGCTTATTATTTTGATGATTGATAAATTGTTAGTCATATTTCTTTAAAACATTGCTGGAAATACTGTTTTCAGTTTCTCAAATATGGATATTTTAAATTGTTTCTCTGTTTTGTACCATATCAAATTAAATACCTTTGGGTTTAGGACTTACACAACAAGACCCGTTTAGGAATTCACCTTGGACTTTGGGAAACTGGGATGAACATTTCACTATTTTCAAAAAACAATCAGCAGATTATTTGATATTGTAAATTCATAAAATGTATTTTGTTTGACCAACAGAAGACATCCGGTACACTATCAGAATTGATAGATAGAAGATGGAACTAATGGTTTAGTTTCCATTTTAGCATACACTTCAATCAAAACTGTTAGTCTTCATTTGATTTTGACTAATTAACTAAGGATCAATATTTTCACTTTTTCTTGCCAACTGTCTGACATCCGCTTACGAGACGAGCAAGTGAAGTTTTGTTTTGGTAAAAATGTCAGAGTGTGACATCATCCTGGGGTGAACAAACAAGTATGTTAGGGCTGCACGATACATCGGTTCAGCATCGACATTGTGACGAGTGCATACGCATTAGACCCAATGCATGGGTGTGCAGTGTCTAGTAAGGCAAATAAACACATACAATGTTTTTTCTGATGACCGAAACTAAAACTGGTCTGTTTTTTCCCCCATGAATACTGTCTGATATGACATCATTTATTCCGATTCTAGTGGTCGTTGGATACACAGACTTTGTTGGTAGAAATTGGACAACAGAGTTCCAATGATCACCATCATTGTTGATCAACCTATGGAACCTGCTAGCCGTCGTTAACAACCTGAAAATGAACGAGGAACAAGAGAAAAACACAGAAAAGTTGGTTGCAAATTCAGTTGTTATGTCTACAGAAGGACGGTGTTGACCAGAAATTGGTTCAATGTCACCATTTGGTGACAAATCCTTTATTGTTTCGTATATTGCGATATATGTCAGTTTCTTTCTCCAATACTTAGCAGCCCTAAGGTTTGTTTTTGTTTAAGGTATGTGTATGATATAAATATGTGTCTTACTCTGATGTCATTGCGTCGCAGCTCCACGTCAGTGACGGCGTGGCCGTGGCTGGGGTGGCAGCGGGCAAAGCAGCAGTACTGGCACACGGCCGTCTGCTCGGCCTCGCAGTGGTACAGTCTGTACTCGTCGTGCTGCAGGCAGGTCCAGGCCTTCACCGCCTCCGCCTCCACCAGCAGGTGCCCGAGTGCTGAGCACGGCTGCTGCAGGTGAGTCTGGACGTGGGACTGGCAGCAGGGGGCGTTGCAGCGCAGGCACACCTTCACTGCGGGGAGTGGCGGGCCTCGACGACACAGGATGCACTGCAGCGCAGGCGTGGCGGCCTTCTCCACGCTCAGGGCGTTGTACTTCTCCACTATGTTGGACAGTTTGTGGTTCTTCTCCAGGCTGGGCTTCTGAGTGTAAGCATGATTGCACTCGGGGCAGCGGGCCAGCGTGGAGTCTTTGGCCCAGGCCTCGCTGATGCAGCCCCGGCAGAAGTTGTGCTTGCAGGGCAGCTGGATGGGATCTGAGAACACGTGCAGGCAGATGGGGCAGATGAGCTCCTCCTCAAAACAGTTCCTCCACGTCTCAGCCATGTCAGAGGACATCATGGTGCAGACAGGCATACACTATATGTTCCCACTCGTATAAGACCTCTAGGCCTTTCTGTCCTCGCAGAAAAACCTCTAAAAAACCAGACTTGAGAAAAAATTAGGATACAAAAATATGCCGCCCTGAAATCAGTCTGTATATTTCAACCCTTGTGACCAAATTAAACTCCCTGACAGGTGACGAGTATTGCTTATTGCTGCAGCATGAAGGCAAATTCCAGAATAATTGACCAGAGAAGGCTTCAGGCAAAGGATGACACCTTGGTGATTTCAACACACACAGCAGTGGCTGACGTTACACAGATTACAGTAAACGGTGCTTTCCTTTCCTCTAAATCACACACAAACATAGAGGCCTGCCTTTACAGCTTCTGAGTCTGTTTATAGGCCTACAGGAAGCTAAAAAGCCTGTCAGCTACAGGTAAAAAAGCAAACAAGGCACAGAGCACTAAATATCTAATTATTAAACATCACAACTACTCATATGATCATGAGGTGAATCAATCTTTATGTAGCACATGAAAAGACACTTGATCCTTTTTTTCTGCTGCCTGCTCAGGCCCTTACCTTGAGCTCCCTTTACGTTAACGTCGGATTATGATTGACTGTGGACAAATTCAGACCAACAATCGAATCATGAAAACCACGGAAAGGGACTGCTACAGACCAGTCCACAACCTGATTATTAACCACACAAAAAAGGGCTTTTAAAAAAACCTGAATCTGTTTTGATCTAAACCTCAAGGACGCTTGAATCCGTCAATAACCACAACGCAGCGCAATGCTTTTGTCCGCTGAATCATAAATAAGTATCCAAAGGAGCCTCCACCTGCAACTTAATTAGACATACACACAGCAACGGTTTGTCAGTAGAAAGAAATAGTGTTTCCCAAAGTCAGATGGACAACACAGCTACCTCCAGCCCTTCAATTTAACATAAAAGCGACATTTCTATTTGATGAACACCGCCTGCTATGTGGCACCGCTCGCATATCTGTACACAAGGCCTCGGCTTTTTTTTTACCAGGTTTCTGTCGACAACAAAGGCCTTATAATCTCATTAAACTGAAAATCATACCCGGGCCATCATTTCGAGCCTGTTTACTGCATAGTTAATCGTTTTAATAGTCGAGTCCAGCTCCTGCGCACAAAACAAAGGGTTTTAAGGATCCGCAGGAATGTTGGGTGCTGTTGCAGAAGCCTTTTGGTTCCCCCCTCCGACACATCTATCACAAATCTCCTCACACCGATATCTATATTATTATTGTATCTGTTCACGTTGCTCTCACCTGATTCAACAATCTCAGCCTTTAGCCAACAACATAATTTTCCTACTTCCTTATCTGGATTAAATCGTGTAAATTGCCTCAGACGTCACCTCACCATAGCACAGGTACAGATAAACACTAGCAACAAAGATACAAGGTCGATATAAGCTATGGTCATTATTTTTTTTAAAGCAGCCCTATTTGATATATTTAACTAATAGAAAATACAAAAATATACCCTCCTAATTTTAAAGGGCCCGTCGCGTTTCTGTCCTTGTTAGGGGTAGCTGTCATCAGCCATCTTGCAAATCCTCATTTCAACAAAAAAAAGGAGATATCCGCCGTGGAGAGGCTGTTTCACCAAAGCTGCTTTTCGCTAGCTGACCTACACAGGCACATTAGCGGGTCATTATTCAATAAAAACACGCCTTTTCGTCGTTAAGCTAGGTCCAAACGGAGCAAGCTTGCTGTGGGTATTTTGCGTGACCCGGTCTGGTCGGTGTGTCCGGTGTGTGTCGACTCCGTGGTTCCAGAGAATCTAACACGGTTGAGAATAATAATCGGTGTTTTCTCCCCCCTTTCTTTCTCTGTCTCTATCGGTCAGGCTTTAGAAAGAGGAGGAATGCAGGCGAGCTGTACTGGACTCAAACCAGCGACAATAAATCAATAGAACAAGACGCTTCCGGTGAGGATTTTCAAAGTAAAACGGCGTTTTAGCTCTAAACGTGTATAAAAAGGATACTTTCTAAGTCTTTACACAGGCTTTGGTTTCATAGCAAGTTCCTTGAGTCTGATTTTTTTTTAATTCAAAAGAACTTGTAAATGAAAAATACGGTGGCCCTGAAGTGCAAGACACCACAGCATTTCAGAAAACACCACAGCATTTCAGAAAACACCACAGCATTTCACATTGGACAGAAAGGGTATTCCTTTAGGGAGAACACTTATTGTTTGTGATTGGACAGAGCCAGCCAGAGAAGCACTGCTGTGATTGGTTGTTTTTGCTGCCAGTCAAGAAATGACGCTTCGTGATTGGTCAACACCCGACAGCGAAATATGTCCCAACCATGGTCCCACAACGTATGGTCCCAACACAACAGCCGTTAGCACACACTCAGATCTCACAGCTCCTCATATCTGTTCAGAAACTGGACAAAAGTTAAACATGTACAAACCACAGACTGTCTATGTCAGGGGTGGGGAACCTTTTTCCTCTCAAGGGCCATTTCAATTTTTACAATATCCTCAGAGGGCCGTACAAGTTATTGACCTCTGCTTAAAAAAACTAAAATCACAGCCCATTCATTTCATTCTGTGCAAAGAAAAAGCAACCTCTTAATCCAGATATCTCACTATGACTCGCGTATGCATGCACGTGCAGGGTGTGGCGTGCTCCCCTGGGAAGATTTTTTTTAAATGTTGAAGTTAAAAGCATCAATCTGGTGCACTTTGAGAGCAACATTAGGAGATCTATGGACACATCTCTCAACACCCAAACACAACTGTAAGCAGATTTTCTTTTAATTTATGGATATTTGACAAATCACTCCCCTTTCAAACTGTATTCTTCTTTATTAATAACTGTCATATAGTATTTTATACCTGTTTACTTTATTCTCTTATTTTTTTTATAACTATAATGATCATATAAAGATGTGCCTTTACCTCACTGGTTGTAGAAAAAGCTTCTTATATTCGTTATCATAGCTAGCTAACCAGATGCTAATTATAACAACAAAGTTATTGACTGTATGACAGATGAGCAGATCGCCACTGGGCTTTCAACTAAAGACACAGACACGCAGAAACTGCGGCATGTGTATGGACTTATCGGTACTGCAATTTCTGAAGTGCTGGAGTGGCGTTCTGGTGCTCTCCGTCAGAACTGCACCCCTGTCAGTCGAGACATATACCACGTGATGACACGTTAGGCTCGTGTTGTGTTCAAGGACCCTGACCTTGGCCAGGAAAAACAGGCACTCGCTTGTTTAATTTGTTTGCGGTCTAGATTTCTTTCATTTTTTTTATTTTTTGCGTGTGTTTATAAATTACCTCGAGGGCCGTACCAAATTGTCTCGCGGGCCGTATACGGACCGGAGGCCGGAGGTTCCCCACCCCTGGTCTATGTCATGGCGAATACAGTCGCTGCTTTATTTATGTCTGTATGATGTTGTTGTGAGTGTGGACTGAGCAGCTACAGGTTAGTTTAGCCTGATGAATCCGATTCAGAAAACACGCATTTTAAAAGCTTTTCGCCTGCCGTCTTGTCTGCAGACTTGTCAAAGCGTTAATTCATGGTTTTTACTAACTGTTATCAGTATGTAGTTACTTCGGCACCACTTTGAAACGTGTATTACAATTAAATCACGGTCAAATATGTTCATTTTGTTGTAGGATTTACATGGAGATACGCCCCGTCCCCTCTCCAGCGCCTCTTGTTTGAATGACAGCATTGACAGGAGCAAACACAGCTGACAGCCGCGGTGAAACTCGAGCGATTAGAGCGATGCGAATATTGGGTGGTCTACCATAGTATTTACATGGAGATAAGCCCCTTAAAAACCATGAGTTAATAAAGCATTAATTCTGTATTTACTCCTGTCATTCAAACAAGACCCTGGAGAGGGGGCGGGCCTTATCTCCATGTAAATCCTATCGGAATCGGATCCATCAGGCTAAACTAACCTGTAGCTGCTCCGTCCACACTCACAACAACGTCATACAGACATAAATAAAGCAGCGACTGTATTCACCATGACATAGACAGTCTGTGGTTTGTACATGTTTAACTTTTGTCCAGTTTCTGAACAGATATGAGGAGCTGTGAGCTCTGAGTGTGTGCTAATAGCTAACTGATGTGTTGGGCTAATCACGAAGCGTCATTTCTTGACTGGCAGCAAAAACAACCAATCACAGCAGTGCTTCTCTGTGGCTCTGTCCAATCACAAACAAGGAGTGTTCTCCCTAAAGGAATACCCTTTCCGTCCAATGTGAAATGCTGTGGTGTTTTCTGAAATGCTGTGGTGTTTTCTGAAATGCTGTGGTGTTTTGTGAAATGCTGTAGTGTTTTGTGAAATGCTGTGGCGTTTTCTGAAATGCTGTGGTGTTTTCTGAAATGCTGTGGTGTTTTGTGAAATGCTGTAGTGTTTTGTGAAATGCTGTGGCGTTTTCTGAAATGCTGTGGTGTTTTCTGAAATGCTGTGGTGTTTTGTGAAATGCTGTAGTGTTTTGTGAAATGCTGTGGTGTTTTCTGAAATGCTGTGGTGTTTTGTGAAATGCTGTGGTGTTTTGTGAAATGCTGTAGTGTTTTGTGAAATGCTGTGGCGTTTTCTGAAATGCTGTGGTGTCTTGCACTTCAGGGCCACCGTAGAATGTGTTTTTTAGTGGAAAGCCAGTCTTGAGCAGGGAGACATTTCCCCGAGGACTGAGGGTTCATATTTTCTGTTTGTCTTTTTTTCGGTGCATTTTAAGAACCACACAAAAATCTAAACACAGCTAGATACATCAATTATCTACATAGCTATCGACAAATCAGGAACAACTACAAATAATAATACATTCATAACTGAAAAAACAATGGATTCATTATGAATACTCAGGTTTACATTAGTTGTAAGTTCTTACCTCATGTTCGTTATAAATGTTTTGTGTTCTATACAATAACCAATTTTCCATCTTTCATCAAAAATATGAAACTGGTTATTTAATCTAAAAGTAATTTTCTCCATTCCATACATTCATTTACTAGGTTCTTCCATTGAGAGTTGATTAGGTTATATCCTATATCTCACACAGGCTCCGCCCTCTACTGGACTCTATCGGTACTACTCTCAACCATGCTATGCGAGCATTCACCTACTGAGTTGCATAAACGTAGCCGGCCAATCGGGGCGAGCCTACCTGAATGCGCGCGCAGGCCCACAGTATAAGGCGGCTACGCCTCCTGGCTGCCATCCTTTTTTCTTCAGCAAGCACACCTGACAGAGGAAAGTAAAACGTTTGAAAGAAGAAGAAAGAAGTTATCATACCTTGGAGTCGCCACTTCTAGAGACCCGGGCCTATCCTTCGTGCCCTGGCTTAATAGCGGGGGCAGATCCCCACCACCTCTGCTTCGAGTGCAGGGCCGGCCCTAGACTTTTGGGGGCCCTAAGCGAGCTTTGGCTTGGGGCAGTGGTGTAGTGGAGATTTTTTTACTGGGGGGACGCTATTTTAATTAGGTAATCCCAAACAATGCCACACAAGTGCGCATGCGTGCAGTGCACTCACAAAACGGGCAGACAGGTCCACAGAAACTACCGGTATGCTTAGTCCTTAGGCGCTCAACACACACACAGACTCAAAACCATGGACACACTGGCACATAAGTTACATAAACAATTTATAGGCCTAAATTGCATAAGCTACAGTATTGCAACTAAGCTCTCTCTCTCTCTCTCTCTCTCTCTCTCTCTCTGTCTCTGTCTCTGTCTCTGTCTCTCTCTCTCTCTCTCTCTCTCTCTGTCTCTCTCTCTCTCTCTCTCTCTCTCTCTCTCTCTCTCTCTCTCTCTCTCTCTCTCTCTCTCTATTTAAAACTTATAACAAACATGCCACCATTTCAGCTGAATTTTTCTCAGAAATACTGTCACATAACATCCATATATTTCAGTGCTGTGCTAGGTTGATGCTTAGCTAAGCTAACTATGAAACACTTTAACTGACAGGACTCAGGATCAACTGTGTACTGTAAGGCAGGCGCGCCGGATTCATTTTAGAAGTGCGTGTGTATGGCCCAATCTAAAACCACGCCCTACACCCTACCCCTACACACTCCCCCTCCGTGACGGAGTGAACTCCGTGGAGTGACACATGAGGCTCCCTCCTGTCAGATGGAGGGAGTAAATACAGCGGCAAGCTTTGGGACAAACTCCCCTCTCTCCGGCAGAAACAGGAAATGCCGTAACTGTATGTAACGGTTTGAAATCAGCATCTCTCACGAGAAGCAGTGACGTAAAGTTACTTCGTTCTCTGCTTGTAATTTGCCGAAACAAGTTTAATATTCTGAAAGCCAAGACTTTGTTTATTTTAAATCAGATAAAAACAAACTGTAACGGACCCTGCCGTGTTATCTATGATTACTATACACCTTACATTCATAATTTCAGCGGGAGGGAGGGGGAGCCGCGCTGAGGAACAGCAGAGTGGCGAGTGAGAGGCGAGCTGTCATCTTCCCTTTACAAGCTTAAAAAATGCCTGTAGCTAGTGAGATTGAATATAACAATCAAAAATAACAAAATATACACAGCTAGATCAGATCGCGTTTTAGATGTGACTTTAGAGTAGAGGGGAATTATTGAAACAGGATTTGTACAGTGTTCCGTGGCATCTGCTGCTACGAAAATGTGGGGCAGGGCTGAAAAGTGGTGGGGCCAATGGCCCCCTGTTCCCCTGGCCCCCCCGCTTCCGGCGCCCTTGCTGTAAGGTAGCTTCTAGCTTCATGTCGAACAGTAAGTCAACATTTCCCAGAGAGCTTTCTTTGAAATCACCAGGTAACGCTAAAAAACATTACATTTAGATTTTATGACAAAGTGTTTATTTAATATCTCTGGCTAGCTATAGCTACTTGCTAACGGTTTAGCTTACCCCCGCAATTCAAAGTAACGTCAACGTAGCTGTAATTTATGCTTTGCTTACATGTTCGCATAACTTGGAAGTTTACTGACATTTACATACCTTGTTTACCTGACTGAATTTTCGTCTTTTTTAAGAAAACATTTTCTTATGTCCATCTTCAAAAACTCTGAGTCCGACTGACAGTTTATTTTAAACATTGTCACAGTTCACAGGATAGGTACCTGTCATCCAATAAGACATGTTTATTTCCATTCAACTCTCAGGTTGGTCTGGTGTCTTGCCTCTGTTCCATTCACTGAACACGGGAAATTACAATCCTGCCGTCCTCTCTAGTGTCATGATGAGGTTCAGGTAAAGCACGGTTAATGTATTATATTATTGACTCAATAATATAATACATGACTTTGAGAGTAGGCAATCTAGGCATATTAACACAATTAATTAAACATACTTATCACGGCGACGGTGTACTGAGATTTTCATTTATTTATTTTTTTGCTAGGGGGCCCCTTAGTGGCTGCAGGGCCCTAAGCGGCCGCTTATGTTGCTTAATGGGTCGGGCCGGCTCTGTTCGAGTGCTTGGGGGACCAGGATATGGCAGAGGCGGTGCCATTAAAGTTCGCCATTCCAGCGGGGCAGATGGCTCCGTTTGCCCCTGATACTCCAGCAGGTGGAGTATCTGGGGATTCTGCTCATGCAGGCAGACTACGTGCCACCCTGTCAGAGAGCAGACAGGCATCCCTGTTTCAGGCAGTTTGCAGACTGCGACAGGGGTCAACGGTGACAGCTTTGATCATCATGCAGACTCTGGGTCTCATGGCAGATGCTCACCTCGTGGTACCGCTGGGGTACTGCATATGCGTCGCTTGCACAGGTGGTTTGCCGGCCTTCGTTTAGATCCTAAGAGGCACAAACAACGTCTGGTGACCATCACCCCCCTAAGTGGAGGGCAACCCCTGATACTGGGGGTACCCAAAGCATCTGCGGAGGAGAACCCCACTGGGGCGGGTGACCTCCTACATCACGGTGTTCACAGATGCACCCGTGACAGGATGGGGGGGACCTGCCTAGAGAGAGCTATAGGTGGTGGCTGGCCTCTGACAGAAACTCGGCACATCAACCTTCTAGAGCTACGGGCAGTAGTACTGCTCCTACAGCACTGCAAACCCTTACTACAGGGCAAACATGTGCTGGTGAGGAGCGATAACTGCACCACAGTGGCTTACATAAACAGGCAGGACGGAGTCAGCTCCGCCGCCTTGTTTAGCGCAGCAGAGAACCTGTGGTTGTGGGCCTCAGAGAATGTTATTATCTCTAAAGGCCCCCCAAGGCTCCTCAGACAATGCCATGCTTGCCACAATTGCCCATCCTGATGCCCAACAGATTTGAGAATTTCAGGAACAGTAAGTGTTTCCAAGCTGTAGTGTTCCTATTCTGGCTCGGGGGAGAGAAGCCAAGACATTCCTGAGAACCTGCCCCCGAGTCTGTCCCTCAGCCAGTCACGATCTTCGGAGGTGGGCTCTCTTGTCAGCGGGTTGAATTACTTATTGGTTGGAGGAAACAGCTCCTCCACTGAATGCGTACGTTTAGCTGCCTTTGGCTTCTTCCACTGACAGGGGGTGTCAGTGCAGCTGAAAGTGTGGATGGCAAAGATGGCTAATGCAGCCGCATGACTGCATTCCATTCCACATGGGCATTCACATTTTGTGGAGAGAATTCCCTCTTCTCCTGTAGATACCTGTGGTGGTGGGATTGTTTTATTATTTAAAATATATTTACATTTGTAATGCCTTCCCAATTATCCCTTTAATTGTTTATAGCCTACTGTATGTTTATTTCATGGATATTTCTGTGTTGTCTGGTGTGTAATATTTGTAATCTTGGGGCCTCTTCTCTTTAACAGCTACATGCTACCACTGGCTCAGATAATGAAGAACAACAAAATAAGTTACCATAGCTATGCGGATGACACACACATTTACGTAACCATTTCACCAGGAGACTATGCTCCAATTCAAACACTGAGTAAGTGCATTGAACAAATCAATGACTGGATGTGTCAGAACTTTCTCCAATTAAACAAAGATAAAACTGAGGTAATGGTTTTGGAGCCAAGGCAGAACGTATAAAAGTTAGCGCTGAGCTTCAGTCTGCAATGTTCAAACCAACAGATAAAGCCATAAATCTAGGTGTAGTCATGGACTCTGACCTGAGTTTCAACAGTCACATTAAAACAGTTACTAAATCAGCCTACTATCACCTAAAGAACATATCTAGGATTAAAAGACTAATGTCACAGCAGGATTTGGAAAAACGTGTCCATGCTTTCATCTTCAGTAGACTCGACTACTGCAATGGTGTCTTCACAGGTCTCACTAAAAAATCTATTAGAAAGCTACAGCTAATTCAGAACGCCGCTGCTCGAATCCTCACTAACACTAAGAAAGTGGATCACATCACTCCTGTTCTGAAGTCTTTACACTGGCTTCCTGTGTGTCAAAGAATAGATTTCTAAATACTGCTGCTGGTTTATAAAGCACTGAATGGTTTTGGCCCAAATTACATTTCTGACCTCCTGCTAAATGATGAACCATCCAGATCTCTCAGGTCTTCAGGGACTGGTCAGCTTTCTGTCCCCAGAGTCAGAACTAAACCTGGAGAAGCAGCGTTCAGTTATTATGCTCCAAACATCTGGAACAAACTCCCAGAAACCTGCAGGTCCGCTGCAACTCTGACTACTTTTAAATCCAGACTGAAGACTTTTCTTTTTGCCGCTGCTTTTAATTGAACTATTCACATCTTAAACTGCACTGTAACTTGTATCCATGTATTTTTTCTTTTAATGTTTATTTTGTTAGCTTTTCTTTTTAATGACTGGTTTTAAATGCCATTTCTTAATGTCTTTCATTTTTTGTAAAGCACTTTGAATTGCCATGTGTTGAAAAGTGCTATATAAATAAACTTGCCTTGCCTAATAAAGATTTCATGTGACACATAAAATGGATTTGTTGATGGGAATTAATGTGAATAAATTAACTCTAGGTTAACGGTACTCTTGCTATAACTACTCACCGACACTCTATAAACCTTGTCCCTCATGCTAGCCCTGACAACACCGGTAAGCACACCTTCATCTAGGCTGCACTGTTGTACGTGTCCTGACTTGTAGTGGTTCTCTCCTCTATCTCCATTCTTCTTGTCATCTTTGTAAAACGATATCAGACTGGTAATTGACACAGCCATGACTTCGAGTTAAATTCAGTGTGGCTCAAATGAAAAGCTTTGTTAAAATATGCGAGCATGCGGAAGTCAAAGTCAGCTATATTGTAAAAAAATTCTACATGTGTTATACATCCAGAAATATCGTTTCCCACAGTGTGACATGTATACATAAAACAAAACAAAAAGGGCCTAGATAAACGGGGTATACAGTTTGAAATGTTAATATATTTAAAGTGTTCAAAGTGCAGTTTCAGTGCAAGTCAGTTGAAACGATCTTAAGTTGGCGTGACGTTGAAGTCGTGCGACGCTGCTGTACTGGCTTGTAGTTCGTTTATAGCATAACGTTAGCATTTCGCTTTTGGCGACTAGATTTATGATTCAAAAATTATAAAAGTAGGGGAGACATGTGGAGATTATCCGGCTGAACAAAACGTGATCCCTCTCTTAAATGTGTGTCAACCACAGACCTTATTTCGAGCTATTTTCCAAAATCCTATGGAGAAATTGCATTGCGTTTTTGACAAAGGAACCGGAAGAAGTTTACATCCGGGTTTTAGGACGCGTCACTGCGGTTCTCTATATCTAAACTTATTTATCCATGCCACTCATGTTTTGTCTCTTCGGCCAATATTAAAAAAAAAAACTCAATTATTTTCCAATTCTTGTGGAGAAATAAAACTCACTACATTAAAAAGTCACAGCTTGTTAAAGAATATGATAAAGGCGGAATTAAAGCTTTAGACTTTGAATCGATGATTGGAACAATTAAAATAAAATGGTTGAAAGCTTTTTTGTCCCAGCCAGAATCCATGTGGTTCCATATTCCAAAGGCCATATTTAAACGTCTAGGAGGGTTTGATTTTCTTTTAAAATGTGATTTTGAGGTTAATAAGATTCCGACCAAATTGTCACATTTTCATAAGCAGATACTTCATTATTGGAAAATGATATTTACCCACAATTTTTCTCCTCGTGGATCTACTTTATGGAACAATAGAGTGATTATTATAAACAGAAAATCCTTGTTTAGGAGTGATTGGTATGAGAGGGGTATTTTGTTTGTTAGTTATTTACTAGATTGCAATGGTAAACTGCTAGATGTTTTGGCTTTTTCAACGAAATACAATATAACGTGTACTGCTAAAGATTATAACAAAATCTGTAAAGCAATTCCTCTACCACTTATTGAAATGATTCATAATACTTTACTGTACTCAAATGTTGTATCAGTTTTACCTAGTTTGGAATTTATTGGCGATACTCTTAAGAATAACAAATCTATTAATTGTTCTTTGAAATCCCACTTTTTTCACAATTTGAACAGAGGCTTATTTCCACAAGGGACCGATTTAGACACTTTATCTGTAATGGAAAAAGCTCTATCTTATTTTATAAAATGGCCTATTTCTCCTAAAGCAAAAGAAACTCATTTTAAAATTGTTCATAAAATCTACCTGGTTTCTACTTTTTTAAATTCAAGATTTAAATTTGAAGTGGAACCATGTTCCTTTTGTAATTTATCTGATGAATCGTTGGAACATTTATTTTTCTCATGCCCTTTTTCTAAATTGTTTTGGTCGAATGTGAGAGATTGGTTGTTACTTAAATTAACAAACATTCATATTTACATTTATATTATATTGATAATTTGGATTCTCCCATATCTGATTTGGTAAATATAATTATTATTTTGGGTAAATATCATTTACATTGTAGTAAATGGAGAGGAGGCAAGCCCTCCTTTCCCTGTTTCATAAATGAGTTCAAGTCCTTTTTTCTGTCCCTTAGGAAAATACAATCTTGTAACATGTCTATAAAGATTTGCAATGACATTTCCAAATGGTTATTATTTTAAGTAAGCTTAATGCCTCTCAAATGTTTTTGTGCCTTTATGCTTTTTTCTCTCCCCCTGGCTCTTATTGGATGTATTTTTGTCTTATTGTTAATGAATGTCTTGCACTTATGTTGATAAGTTGATGATATCCTCACCGAGCTTTTTTATGTTTTAAAAATGTTCAATAAAACATTTATTAAAAAAAAACAAAAAACAAAACACCACAAACCCACCAAACTGATTACCCAAGATCCTCAGCTTGAAGCTTGTTGATTGGATGTTTTAGCCGCAATGCACGATGGGATATGGTGTTAATAAGATATGATATCCGACAACGAAAAATAAAATAATACCTAATTCAGAGTGTGCTTGCTTTTCTCTTTGGAAGTCATCACATAACGGCATTGTAATACACGGTTCGGCTGCATTAAATATTACACATCTGCCGTAATTCTTTATTTATAGAGAGAGACAAACAGGAGAACTGCTGCCAAAACTGAATACTTGACGTGGATCATAAATATATCAACAATTAAACAACATCTTCAATTTCTTTTCACAAAATACGTCTCCTTGCAGTATCAATAGTAATTCGGCTGACTTTTATATTTGATCCAATTGGTATGTAGGTTATATTTACACCATAACGGTGCACAGCTGATAGAAAAGGACTTGTAGTTTTTAAAGATATTACTGATTTTCTTTGAATATCAGAATGTAAATACTGAGTTGAGAGAATAGTCAGGGGATTTGGGTGATGGGAGACACATCTATGGAATCACAATTTCAATAGCTTACCATTAAATGACGGATAGCCTATGCCTTTCTGTCTGTGATGTTTTACAAATCAGATATTAATGTGTAGAAGTAAAACAAGAGAAATAGTACAGCAATATCCTGTAAAATTATGTAAAAACATGAATAAAACTACACATCTTCAGATGTTATACATAAGTGTCTACACTAATAATACAAAGTTATTATTAGTATGCTGTGTGCACCTTGTGTGCACCGCCTAGTGGTTAAAGCATGTTATTGAATTATTTTTGTTGAATAATCTTATTTGATTAAAACAATATTAAAGGTGGGGTAGGTAAGTTTGAGAAACCGGCTCGAGATCGCTAGAATTTGAAAATACACAACCGGAGAAAATCTGCCACTTCCTTATAGAGCCCCTCCTCCAACACACACGAACGCGCACATGACCAATGAGGGCACGAGATAAGTTTGTGCCCCGATGGAAGGCTGACAGGCAGGTAGGCCATCCAATCCGTTTAGCCGGCCCGGCTAAACGGATTGGTTGAACTTTGGTTGTACTTTTTACAGTATTACGGCTTCTACAGATGACATTTTTTAATGGATTTGTTGTCAAAGCACTTAAGATATTCATTGCTATCGGGATGTTAAGAGCATTCCATGGAATATAACAAAAAGTGTATCTCGAGCCGGTTTCTGAAACTTACCTTTAGCCGGCCCGGCTAAACGGATTGGTTGTACTTTTTACAGTATTACGGCTTCTACAGATGAAATGTTTTTATGGATTTTTTGTCAAAGCACTTAAGATATTCATTGCTATCGGGATGTTAAGAGCATTCCATGGAATATAACAAAAAGTGTATCTCGAGCCGGTTTCTGAAACGTACCTACCCCACCTTTAAGAGGTTGCTTTTTCTTTGCACAGCATGAAAGAAAGGCCGAATGAATGGGCTGTGATTTTAGTATTTTTAAGCAGAGGTCAATCATTTGTACGGCCCTCGGAGGATGTTGAAAACATTGAAATGGCCCTTGAGAGGAAAAAGGTTCCCCACCCCTGGTCTATATTGCAAATGAAGACTAAGTTATAGATGGATAGAACAAAAAGTGTATCTCGAGCCGGTTTCTGAAACTTACCTACCCCTCCTTTAAGAGTACATACTTTCATAGGGGGAAAGTAGAAGGTCAATGATAGAAATATAGAATATAAAAAGTCAAGAAGATACTAAGTGATCTCTACAATAAAACAGTTTAGTGCCGGATGTACACAGATATTAATAGGAGGATGTGCAAAACAGAAAAACTAATTAACCTTTATTAACACATTAAAGAATACTTTAGATTAAGGTCTTCTTTTAAACAAGAAAAAAGCTTTGGGGGTATCTATCTACAGATGAATATTAAGCCTGACAAAGTACTTAACGTCTAAAATATTGCTTTCCTGCAATGTTAACTATGTTGAAGCACTTATTTTAACTGATATTATACACATTAATTATACTCTTATGTATGTAGATAGTATAATAAATGTGCAGAATATGACAGTTTAATGGTGGAGGTATACAGTACACACATATTGATAGATGTCTTGTAATGCGCTGTTGAGGAACCTGCGACCCAAGTTGTGTATAAGATCAATACACCTTAGAAAATCTTGAAATCTTGAAAGGGATGTGCAAAATATCCATTATACAGTTTTTAATTAACTATTAGTAGAGAATAACGAGTAATGAATATACTTTATAAAGATCTGCAGATAAATGTTTAGTCTTCTCAAGCACCAACTATCAAATATCTCTCCTGATTGTTGGCACTTGACAATCACCTTCCCTGAATTTTACTCAGGTGTAACTAAAGTCTGCTTTAAGGGTTGTTTATATTCCACATCATTAATCAGAATCTGCAAAGTAACTAAACTAAATGTAGTGAAGTAAAAATACCAGGTTAACGTCTGAATTGTAGTGGAGTAGAATTACAAAGTAACAATGAGCTGTCGTGTGGGTATATATAGTGCTGCCCATTATGGATACAAGCGATGTTCACCCATTTAGTAATTACATGTTTTAAATGTGTACACACCAATGTGTTTCCTATCGCCTAAACCTCCAGGGCTGTACACAGTTTAATACTGTCAACTTCTACATTTGGGAAAAACGTCTTTTAAAACTACAATTCCCAGTAGAGACGTGCCATAGAGAACATGTTGCGAAACACAATAGCCAGCATGTGTAGTTCTGGTGGGGCGTTCGAGTCCAGTTTTGAATAGTCTGCCGTGGTTTCGTTCCATTTCAAAAAGCTTGACGCTCGGCGTAACCTTGGCGCAACATCACGGGGTTTGTCAACGGGACTGTAGTCCCAAACGATAGCTGGGGATTATGGGTATGTAGTGTCTTCGGCCATCCTAAATCTCGAAATGTCCCGTCTGTTTCTGGTGACTTTATTTACGGCTAAAAAGCATGCTAAAAAGCCCAAGATTATAGAATTAAACGAATAAATAAAAACAAGGATAATTGTGTGTTATTGTTGAGTAAATAACAGTGTGTTATTTAGAAAAGAATAACAAATTAGAAGGAAGAGATTTTAAAAAATACAGATTTCAGTATTTTGAATCTCTAAACCCCATTTCTTTTCCTCAAAGACGACAAAAAAAGTCCGAAATTATATTAAAATTATTATTTATTATTAAAATAAAAACAAATAAATAAAAAGATAAAACACTGGCATGTAATACGTTAGAATAAATAGAATGGTTTTGAATAATAGATGAGAGTAAAATCTACTTCACTTTACAGCCCCGCCCACTTTTGGGGAAACCAAGGCTGTCATTTGAACGGCGATCAAGCCTGAAGCCACAGAGCTCTTCTGTTACTGTCCTTTCTTCTTAGAGGAAGTACAGAAACACGTAACTCTGGATTTGTTTTAATGTTTGAGGTGCAATAAACGACACAGCAGCTTTTTGTCATGTTAAAACTATTATGTTCTGCCTCGCTCATGAGAGTAACAGCTGGCGAAATTACAGCCTCGCCTACTGATTTTAATTTAACCATATATCGAGCCCGATTGTCGATTTCAAAGGTGTGCTCTAAAATGATATTTATAAATGACTATTATCATTATTATAAGCAAGACAATAAATGGCAAAGATATGTAGAAAATAAACGTTTTTAAGATACGTTCATAAGGAACGTAACCTGGGAGAAAACATGTTTCTAGAAGATATGTAGAAAATAAACGTATTTGAGATATGTTCATAACGAACGTAACGTGGGAGTAAAAACGTTTCTAGCTAAACGTAATTCAGAATGCAGTTTAGTTCTGTGGGAACGTAATTTTTAGGAGACAGGGTTGTGGGGTGCGGTGGCTGTTTACCAAAGGCCGGTCAGGGGCAGTGTGATGGGTCGATGTTGTTGGACGACAGGACGTTTATCCATCAGGGCTCCACTCACTGTACCCATAGAGTCCAGTAGAGGGCGGAGCCTGTGTGATATATAACGGGGGGTTTAAAACGTATTGTTTGTAACCCTAGTTATATAAGCACAGGCGGAGCCCTCTACTTAGGAGGCCTGTCTTTCCTATGGTGCTTGCTGAAGAGGGTGTAGGATGAGAGTCAGGAGGCGGAGCCGCCTTATATACTGTGGGCCTGCGCGTGCATTCAGGTAGGCTCGCCCCGATTGGCCGGCTACGTTTAAGCAACTGAGTAAGTGAATGCTCGCATGGCTTGGTTGAGAGTAGTACCCATAGAGTCCAGTAGAGGGTTCCGCCTGAGCTTATATAACTAGTTACAATACGTAACCCCCGTCATCTTCTTCAGCCAATTCCTTGTAATGTGTTTAATGATTGCTATTCTTAATACTAAAAATAGGTAGAATTTGTAATTGCCTATGGTGCTTTCCCAAGTTATAGAGGGTTCTTGTTTTTGTCTGTCAAATATTTTTGACAGAAATGTCAAATATTTTTGACATTTCTCTAATAACTATTTCCCAGAAGCGTACAAAACATTACAGGACCAACATATATGATCATGGTTGGCCTTCTGCTCACTGCATTCTCTCCAGCATTTTGAAGTGACATTCTGTTTATATTTACTTTGAATTTGGGGTGTCTTGAAGTAACAAATTAAAATATTTCATGTATATGCTTTCCAGTTTGAATCGGTTGTATTATGAGTGTTTTTGCAAATGTGTTCCCAATCTGCTATTGGTTTATTGCAGGATAGTTAATTTTCCCATTTATTTTTTACATTGATAATACTTTGTTCATCCTGATTGTAACCATATTTCTGTCATAGTATAAAAATCAGAAAAGTTCAAGGAAATTGTCTATGTGTTCTGTGACTACAATAATAGTGATAGGGGGATAAAAATACAATAAGTATATAATAATAATAATACATTTTAGTTTTAGGCGCCTTTCATGACACCCAAGGACACCGTACAATTTGTTAAAATAAGAAAGAAAACGCTAAAAGGCAACAGAACATGATAAAACCACAAACAGGAAATCATGGATTTGGAGACAGTCAAGTGGACACAAACGAAACATATAATGGGGAGCACTACAGTGAGTAGGCAGGAGGGGGGGCCTTATGTAGGGCTTTGTAAGTGAGCAGTAGGTTTTTGAAGTTGATACGGGATTGAACGGGGAGCCAGTGGAGTTGGATGAGGATGCGGGTGACGTGTTCTGAAGCCTTGGTGCCGGTGATGATGCGGGCTGCAGAGTTCTGTATGATTTGTAGTTTATTGATGAGCTTGGTGGGTATGCCTGAGAGGATGGCGTTACAGTAGTGGATGCGGGACGTGACAAATGCATTGACCAGGACTTCAGTGTTTGATTGAGAAAGGGATGGGCGCAGTCTGGGGATGTTGCGTATGTGGAAGAAGGCATATAAATAGTGTTGTCACAATCATTTGACCACTCTTGAGCTGTGGATTAACCATTTCATTCTAAGTGGGAGATTATCTTTATGAAACACTAAATAATGTTAAAATCAAGCATTTTTAAAGGAGAAAGTCATACCAATTCAAGCATGAACACAATAAATAAAGGTGAAAGTTAATTTTCTAAACTTTTAAGAAAAAAAAACGGCTGCCATGTTAGAACAATGTCTGCATCGCAGCCACAATGTGTTTGCTTTATTTTGAAGCTCAGTCGCCCAGCTTCCGGTATGAATCAGACTGACTCTGGCTGACCTGACGCAGTTCCTCAGCAACATCAGCCTCCCCCCTTTTCCCCCCTCCAACCTCCCTCCTTCCGGATCAATGCTACGGCTCGTCACGTGACCCGTCACACAACTGATGTGTGTCACGTTTTAACCGGGAGGAGCTGTGGGACGAAGGGCAGGGAATCATCGAGAGGGCTTACTGCATCTGTTAATAGCCTGGACGCTCATCATGTCCCAATGGGCAACACTGTGTGTGTTTGCATGTCGGTTTTGCAGGACATTTAAACGTAAATATAATGTAAATACATCTAATATATTCCCTTGAAGAATAATGGGGTATTACCATAGACTGTATAGGGTATTATACGTTACGGTCCCAACACCGCATTCTTAAATATCATACACTTAAGGCAAATAACATAGCATGACATCCCATACTATATCATAATATTTCATGTATTATCAGCAAAATGTACTATTGACGGTCACTTCATTTAAGTATTTGAATTCATTTAAATCTAGGACAAAATGATAAAGTGTAGGTTGTAAATGAGAGCATGTTTGGTTGCAAATAGGATTCAAATGACATAAATATGTTCACATACCATAGGCATAGACTAACTAGAACCATTTCACGATATAGCAATTTCAAATAAATGATAGGTAATAGCTATGGAAGAAGCAGTCATCTCTAAGATGAAGTTGACTGATATTTTTCTTTTGACAATGTTGGAAAGCCCCGCATAAAGCAGAGCATCAAAAAATTAGTTATAACTCTTATTGGTCCTCTCCACGGAAATCTTTAGTAAAAGGCGAAAGATTTATGCGATCTGAAGAGAACCAAGAGCGATCTACCGGGTGAACAGTTTGACAGTGACTATATTCACGAGGAAACTACTTTAAGTGCTGGTGTCGTATTGTGAAGTCAGCTTTTGTAGAAATATAATCCACATAATGAATGAATAAAGAACATCTGAGAAACACAATTACCTTGGGTTTTCAATTTAAAAGAAACCCACATGTATTTGGCATTAGTTAGACTCTTATGCCATGTCGCAATGCATGATGGGATTTCGGGTTAAGTTTGGAAACAGCCGCCGATTCACACTACACACGCGCACACACACACACACACACACACACACACACACACACACACACACACACACACACACACACACACACACACACACACGCACACACGCACACACACACGCACGCACGCACGTGTGTTGGACATATAGTATAGACCTTATGCATTGTAGACTTTCAATGTTAAAGAACCCCCATTATTGCATTAGTTAGACCTTTATGTTATATCGCAATGCATGATGGGATTTCAGGCCACACACACGCACACACACACACACACACACACACACACACACACACACACACACACACACACACACACACACACACACACACACACACACACACACACACACACACACACACACACACACACACACACACACACACACACACACACACACACGTATCTGTGATATAATGATGGGTTTAACAGGATTGACAGAAAATAGTGTTAGTGTTTCAAAAGATAACCACACTGCGCAAACATTGTTAGGTATGGTCGGTTACATATAGTTACTCTGAGCTTTTGTATTACTATCTACTTCGTCTTACAGAGTTATTTCGAATATGCAAATTAATTGTATACTAAGAAATATTCGTTACTTAGTGTGATGGGTTCTTTCTTTTTTACATTCAGAGGGGGTGCACCGTTCCTGGAGGTACTGCAATACCAGGTCGATGCGTGGAGTGGACGGAGCAAGCCCCTATTCCATCTCCCTATTCCAAAAATCAATTTAATATATGGTCCCCGGGTAGGGGACGTATCAGATATTAAACTGATAAGAACAGATACTACACTTGATCTTAGCCAAAAGGCCGAGAAGCGATACTTGAATACGTTCCGCGATAATAGAGTGATTCTCCGCACAGTTACGCTAACTGACGGTTACTGATGTGTTTAAGGGACACTAGGAAAACCTATTCTAATTAACAACAGAGTTAATGGATACATTTATGTAGTCGTCATACAATAGACACATAGCAGAGTTGATGATGATTTACTGCGATTGGGTCTGCTGGAAAATATCTCGTGTTTTCACTGTGTGTGCTTTATGTGGTCTGTTAGATGGTAACGTGACGCAAGGCATGATGGGAGTTTAGCACTTCTTTTATTATTATTTACAATTTCATTTAGAAATGTAAATATAATCGTTGACCTACGTACAGTTTGCAATGCCCCTGACTTGTGTTATATTTTCATATAGTTTGTTTTAAATTGTTCACGCAGAAAGAGATTTTATAAAACAAGATGTTGTCGACTGGCTCCAGAGGCTGCAGGTAACATGCAGAACAATGCCGCCATGTGGAAACAAACATTAGACCTCACAGAACTGTGGAATTCTCCTGTTCTGCATTTCCCAAAACGTCACTTCTAAAGTGATTAACACTGAGCAAAACAAAGAGGCCACAAAGATGTGTAATCATTGAGAGGAGTTGACCTGAATGGTTGGGTAAAGGTAAACGTTATTGTTTAATTGTTATATTAAACCGTTGTGTATTTTTAACAGAATTAGAGCAACACAAATTAGTACTCCTTGCAGCTCTACAGCACCCGTCAAAAATAAGTAGCCTACATTAAACAGCCAACCACAGGATGATTAAGGCTAACTGCATTAATCATATTTTTGTAACTAAATCACATTTCTTTTAAAAGAAAGAAATGTTGCAAACCAAGTAAACCCATGCAGGGCCGTATACAAGATTTCCTAAATACCGAGGCCCAAACATGCCAGGGGTGTTCAGGGGTATACCCCCCTGAGATTTGGGGGATTTTCATGATCTAGTTAGGTGCTTTTTAAGTCCTGTGGGGGGTCACAAATGGGATAATATATTGATTTCAAACCATGTCAGTGGGCTGCAGCATCAATTATTTTTGAAAGTGTAATGCATGGAATCAGTTGATTGTTATGATCTGGACATGCAGAAGAGGCAAAAATGATCACAAAACATTGTCAACATTCATTTTCCATGTCTCTCTCCTTTCCATAACCGGCACCCTCTCTTCCATCTTCTTTAGTCTCTCTGTCTTCTTCCTGCTCATTACTCTCTCTATCCTCTACTCTTTCTCTTTGTTCAATCTCTCCCTCGTTGTTCACTTTTTGCTCCTCCTCACTTGTCGCTCCTGCCAGTGAATTAAAAGCAATTCAGCAATTTAGTTAATTTCACTTGTTTGCATTTAAAAATGTTTTAAATCTGTTTTGTTTGATTCTCAAAAGAGAACAAAGATGTAAGCAAATTGTGTGTTATACAATGTTATTATGACATCATAACTGCAATAGATGTATGTTGTTTAAAAATGATGCCTATTGCCTATATAGGCCCGCGAGACCTTTAGCTACGGCCCTCGAGGTAATTTATAAACAAAATTAAAGAAATCTAGACCGCAAAAAAATTAAACAAGCGAGTGCCTGTTTTCCCTGTCCAAGGTCAGGGCCCTTGAACACATCACGAGCCTAACGTGTCATCACGTGGTATATGTCTCGTCTGACAGGGATGCAGTTCTGACGGAGAGCACCAGAACGCCGCTCCGCCACTTCCACAAATTGCAGTACCCATAAGGAGCCGTACACATGCCGCAGTTTTTGCATGGCTGTGTCTTTAGTTGAAAGCCCAGTGGCGATCTGTTCATCTATCATACTGATCATACAGTCATTAGCATCTGGTTAGCTAGCTATGCTGCCGAATATAAGAAGCTTTTTCTACAACCAGTGAGGTAAAGGCACATCTTTATATGATCATTATAGTTATAAAAAAATAAGAGAATAAAGTAAACGGGTATAAAATACTATATAACAGTAAAAAAAGTTGTTATTAATAAACAAGAATACAGTTTGAAAGGGGAGTGATTTGTAAAATATCCATAAAGAAAATGAAAATCTGCTTACAGTTCTGTTTCATGGGTGTTGAGAGATGTATCCATAGATCTCTTAATGTTGCTCTCAAAGTGCACCAGATTGATGCTTTTAACTTCAACATTTAAAAAAAAATCTTCCCGGGGGAGAACACCCCCCTAGAGGAGGTTAGGCCCCCCCACTTAAATCATGTTCACATGGATAGGAAACTAAATACATTTGCACACATCTTGTGTCCATATATTTCTGTTTGGGTGGTCATGCCACAACCGTGCACGTGCATGCATGAGTCATGGTAAAATATCTGGATTAAAGGTGGGGTTGGTAAATTTGAGAAACCGGCTCGAGATCGCTAGAATTGGAAAATAAACAACCGGAGAAAATCTGCCACTTCCTTATAGAGCCCCTTCTCCAACACACACAAACGCGCACATGACCAATGAGGGCACGAGATAAGTTTGTGCCCCGATGGAAGGCTGACAGGCAGGTAGGCCAGGCTGACAGGCAGGTAGGCCGTTGTACTTTTTACAGTATTACGGCTTCTACAGATGACATTTTTGTATGGGTTTTTTGTCAAAGCACTTAAGATATTCATTGCTATCGGGATGTTAAGAGCATTCCATGGAATATAACAAAAAGTGTATCTCGAGCCGGTTTCTGAAACGTACCTACCCCACCTTTAAGAGGTTGCTTTTTCTTTGCACAGCATGAAAGTAAGGCCGAATGAATGGGCTGTGATTTTAGTATTTTTAAGCAGAGGTCAATCATTTGTACGGCCCTCGGAGGATGTTGAAAACATTGAAATGGCCCTTGAGAGGAAAAAGGTTCCCCACCCCTGGTCTATATTGTAAATGAAGACTAAGTTATAGATGGATAGATAGATGGGGTTATTAAGCCTACATTATTTTGTGAGTGACTGTACCTGCAGTTCCTCCCTGACCTCTCTCTCTCTCTCTCTCTCTCTCTCTCTGCCATGTCCTGTCTCTTCTTTACCAAAGCTGAGCTTCGACCGACGTGGTCTTTTCATTATAGCTGAGTCAGTGTAAAAAGAAAACAATACAATGTTATATCTTCAATGTTTTACTCAAATTGAAATGAAAGAAAAATATTACAACGTTTGTTAAAAGGTAATCCTTCTGACATTGGATGAATGTAATTAGCTTTAGCTCTCTAGCTAATTTATTCACGCAATTTAAACCAAAGTATAGCCTATAGCTGCAATATAAGTTAGTGTGCATGTTGTCGGACGTCCACTGACTAACGTAGAACGTTCACACAGGATCTGCTGGTCATATGATGTCCTGAGGAACAGAAACACAAGCAGCCCGCTGGACTCAAGCCCCCATGAAGTGTGCCGGACTCTGATGAGAATATTCGTTGTGGCCAAACGGCGTTACTACACTTCCGTTAGGTTGCTGGGCCGGGAAACACTTTTTCCCATTGACTTACATTGGGAAAGAGTGGTCTGTAAATCGTTGGATAATTTCTTTTCAAGTAAATAAACTACCCAGTATGAACGTTTGTATAGCATTTCATATTACGCACATAACCTGCGTACCAGCGCCATATAGACTGAGAGTTACGTCATCTCCGTTCACTCCAATGGACCACTTTTTTACAGCAATGGCAGATCGTGGAGCCTCTCAATCGTTTCCCGGAAGTTAGCGCCAAGGCTAGCAGAGCTGTAGAGTTGTAGCATAATAGACCGTTCGTGACGGACTTTTAAAGGTAAGAAGAAGTTTAAAGATTTATATTGCGGATATTATCAGTACATCTGATTCAAATTAACATGTGTATTAAAGGATGTCAGTGGATTATCCCTAAATTAGTAGATTTAGGGAACGTTTACAGATAACAGATTAAGCTAGGATACCGGATCAAGATAGCAACACACGTTGAACAGCCTTTTAATTGTAAATTCCGTTCTCTTAATATCATTTCGTTCAACGTTGTTGAATTAGAGAAGAGGGGTTTCGAAACGGGATTGTATGCGGGGGTGGAGGGAGTTAAATATTAGATAAATATAACTTTGGTGCGTGTAAGAGTGAGTGTTTTTAGCAGAGCCATATTGTGTCCTTGTGATTATGTTGATTATTACCTGTCTGTATAATGTTGCAGCTCAGCTGATTTTGGATTGATGGCAAAGGGAGAGGGACTTAAAGAGCCTGTGACACGGTTTTCCCCCATCATCCAAACCCATCAATTTGAGTAAATATTGTCCCCTTGAAAACCGTTACTGAACTGATTTTGGATATTTGTACTTTGATAACCATTAATCTGCCTTCAATGTTGACAATTTTCTGGATCTTCTCGCGGATTCTTCAAGTCCCGCCAAATGATGGGTGACGTCATTGCGGGCACAGCGCTCCAGCTGCACCGTCCAGGATCCCAGCATCTGCATGTAAACGCACGATGGCGCACACAGCAGCAAGCTCAGACAGCGATGACAGGTTAATGTTGAACGTGTCTGAGAGCTCATATGAGGCTGAAGGATCGGTTTATGTTGTATCTGTTAGAAGTTTAGGAATGAGGTGCGTCAATATGGGCGATCATATGGTCATGTAGCCAGTGGTGGAATGGGACTACAAATCATCCCGGGACTCTCGACCGGCCCACTTCGGTACCGCTAGTAAATTGTCAACGGGGGGAGTGGGGATGTCAGGGGCGGCAGGTGCTGTATATAGTAAATGTAAATATGTAAATATTTGTGTCACTGCATCCTGGTAAAATACAAATATAATGTATAATGTCTGTGTCTTTGACCTCAGCGCTGCGAGCCACCTGTGCCCTGTGCTACGAAGCCAGTTCAACAGACCCTGGATATGTTTGAGTAACAAACAAACTAACAACAACAAACTAACAAATGAGATCTCGCTAAGCGGTCCTACGACGCTGGTTATCAACTCGGTAAATCAAGCCAAGGTTTCTCTCTCCAGCTGAGAGCGCGTTCACGTCTAAGACACGCGTGGATCTGACTTTAATTACATTTGTCTCGAGTGTTTCGTCAACATAATGTGTTAAATAATACTTCTGCATACAGTCTGTGACACTGTGAGTGTTGCACGGCCAGATGAGGCTGGAGAAGCTGACTCAGATAAGGAAATATATGATATTATATGATCGATGATCTGATTGATGATGTAATATGAATGATAAGTGCGACACGTCGGCGTCTTCTCTGCATACGGCAGTTTAAACTGTATTTCCTTTATCCTGTAATATGACTTGAGAGATTTAAACTCCGCACACTGAGTTAATCTCTTTTCTATAGACGCCGGAGGCGGGCAGCGTCAGGTAAAAGAAGTTATTTAGCCTTATCAAACCTGAGCCTCACGCGCCGCCTATGGGGGATGTGCTGGTGACTTATCCGACCGGCCCACTTCGGTACCGGCCCATCGGGATTCGTCCCGATGGCCAGGCCGCCACTGCACCCAGCCCATGTAAACTGTCAACGGGGGGAGCCTCGCTGCGGGGAAACGGTGGACCTAGTGTCCCGATCGGAGTGGGAATAATAATAATAATCCGTGCATTTTATCCATTAATTTCCCCAACATTGTGGTAAAAAAAACACACGTTTAATCCATGTTGTTGGTGTACTACAACTACAAAAAGCATCGGTTTGTTTTCTCATCAGGAAATGCAGACCGGCTCAAACAAACGATTTTTAATCATCATCCTCACGATCATTTAATGTATCATATGTTCGCCGAATTGACATGAAAGCACTAATAAATGTAGTTTCATCCACTTGAGTTTACAACCACAAAAATAATCGATTTGTTTTTATATCACATCCGACGGGAGGAAATGTCGCCGAATGTCGCCGAATTGACATGAAAGCACTGACAAATATGAATATACTGTAGTCAACTTCATTAAAACGTTATTAACGTGCCTAATCTCAGTAATTCACCATTTCTACGCATGACAACACACTTTGTCCGTGTTTGGCTCTCGAAGCGTTCCCGCATTGACGTCACTTCCGGCTTCCCCCAAAACTTCAAAATGAGTGAAGGAATTTCCCCGCGATGTTCGAAATTATTGATATTTAACGGAACGGTATCGCTTTTTCTTTTTTAAACTGACGGTTCGAGATTACTAGTAGACCAATATTTCATTGCACAACAGTTGTTGGGATGGTGTCACATGCTCTTTAAGTGAGAGTGACAACACAAGGTAAGTTTAATACTACTGTTTTATATAAGTAAGCATACTAAACATGTATTCTATCACTGTATTATAGAAGTAATCTTGTTAGTAACCTACTGTATGGCAGGTGGAAGGGCAGTGATGTTACGGCCCGTCCACACTACAGCGTCGACAGCGTCGACAGCGTCGACAGCTTCAATCTGACCATTCACTTTGAATGGGGTGACGTCACGTTGCCTCGCTTTTTCGCCGAACTGAATTGTGGGTAGCCAGCGCCAGCCAATCAAATCCCGTTTCGGAAAATCTGACAGCTCAAGCCGTAGCCAATCAAACCGCGTCTAAGCTGGGAGAGATATCCCGCCGTTCATTTCTATATTTCAAAAAAAGTTGGAGACAGTGGGTGAAACTGGTAGGTTTTCGCCTGTTTGGGGAGTTTATATATATATTGCTCCCATAAAATCCCCGGGGGTTTTTGCTTTGTATGTCGGGGGCGGGAGATTCATGAGATTGGTTGTTTGTCGCGTTGCTTGAATAAAATCCCCAAGCTACAGACACGCCCAGCTCCAAGCTTTTTTTGAAGCTGTTGTGTGGACGCTCCGTTACAGGTGGAGGAGCAAAACTGCAAGACTGCAAACTCACAAAACAGAGAAATCAAAGTTTGTTCTCCAGAGAAGAGGTTGATTTCACTTCAATTTTTTATTTCATATTTTCTAAAGATGTGGAAATGGCAAAAAAAAAAAACTTGAGAGCTGTAACCAAGACAACTGTAACAACATGAGTAGAGAGAGCCACCAAGGTTTTTCAAGTCCCTCTCTTACTCCATTTTGTCAACCCAAACTTCCAGGTACATGACGGTACACCTTGCTTGTTTTTGTTGTTTGCGCTCCTCTGGCTGGGTGCTGGCAGGTGGAGGGCAGTGATCCCTTCCCTTCTTCCCTCAATCTTTGAGACCAATGTAAGTAGAAGACATGGCACTGTAAATTTTCGAACATTTAAAATATTATACCACTATAGAAATATTACTTTTGTTACTAAGAGTTCATACTTATTATACCTGTGTCACCTTTCACACTATCGCTGTGATCATGAGCTATGGGCTTTGTAGATACAGGGGCCCTTCTCTTTTTGACCACAGGGCGATGCACGAAGATGGTGGGTATAGCCTCTGCTCTCAGCCTAGTCTTTCCCTTTTTTGTCTCGACAAACGAGTGACTTGAGGTTACTTCACACACAGAACAACTCCGTTTTGTCTGCCCACATACATATTCCATAGTGGTTGAATACACAGTATTATGAAACACTTTATACTTACTGGACATGTTATACTCATTACATACTGTATATAAAATATGACCAAGAATGTGAGACAACTTTATAGAAATTCATATCACATCTGTTACTGATGCCATTTATCATACTTTGTTAAACTCACAAATAATAAAGTTCCATAACTTCAGTTGGGAACAGAGACCACACCTTATCTCCCCAAGGCAATTTCCCATCCAATAGGTGTGCTATATAGGTGTGTATAACCCTTTCTCCGGTCTGTTTATCCCTCTTTCAGCACAAGCACCAGAGGGGGATTCAATGGAGCCTGAATACCTGCACTGAGACCCTCACCCTGCACCCTGAGTCTCAACTCTGTGTTTTTCAAGCCTTTCCCTGTTTTTCTTTGTATTAAACAAAACATTAAAGGTGACATGTCATGCTTTTCCGGTTATTACCTGTCCCCTTGTGTGTTATGAAGGTTTTTATGCATGTAAACGGTGTGCAGAGTCAAAACCCTCAAAGTACACCATGTCGGGAGTAAAACTCTAAAACAGAAAATATCTCCCCAAAACGCCTCGTTGGAGATACGTCATTGTCCATTTGATTCTTCCGGGTACATCATGATGTCATTGTTACGGCCTATAGGATTTTGGACCCCAAAGCAAAAGACTGGAGAGAGATGGTCGATAAACAAAAAGCTTTATTCAAGCAGAGAACAAAAAAATACGGCAGTGGAGTCAGGAAGTTGGCTGGCAAAAATCCAAACAATAATCCAAACAACGAGGAGAGCAGCGAGACACACCGGAGGGTCGAAACACAGAGGAATTATCTGGCAGGGAAGTGGCATGAGGACCGGGCTTTTATCTCTACAGGTGAAGAGGTGAGTGGAAACAGGTGTGCCTCGTCTGCTACTGGGAGGAGCCAGCCAACTCCCTGTCACACACCAGCCCTGCAGAGGAAAACAGAGAAGAGAGGGGTGAGACAGGAAATAGCACACAAAAGCACACAACAAAAATACAACTAAACAGAATCATAACAGTCATGTCGTCCCCGGAACGAAATGGACCAATCCGTGGAGCCGTTACGTTACGTCTGCGCAGCCGTTACGTTAAGCCCCCGCTGATTGGTCCAAATTGACCAATCCACGGACTTCCTCACACACTCGGTGCATGCAGCTCAGCTGATTTCTCCTCCCTGGCTGCAGGCTGATAACAGACAGTTGGGATCGCGGCGAAATTCTCTCTGCAGACCCATTCTCACAGCGTTTATCAACCTTTTTCTTACTCAATATCAAGCCACACTTATTGTTTTTACTTCGGCTGTGACTTTGTGTGTGCTCAGGGTGAGTTTGGCTGTGTTTGGCTGTGTATCGCTAAACAAGGAAATCACACCTCCACGGAGCTTAGCGCGATTCACAACGTCCTGACTGGTCCCGACCAATCGGAGCAAACTGGGCTCACAGGGAGGGGGGGGGGGGGGCAAGAGCTGCAGCGAGCCGTTTAGTGGAGAGAGTGAATACACATACTTTACAGAGATGCTGTATGCGAAACCAATGTGAGTTTGGAAAATTGCACAGTATACATCTATTCTAGTAGACCTCAACAATGGAATTATGATCAGTGGAAATTGCTATGACATGTGACCTTTAAGCTTTCCCAATGGTGTGGTTTTCGTTTTGTGAAAAAGTGCAAATGCAGTGTTTGTATATAAATTACATATTTTTTTGGTGTTGGTCGTGAAATTGCTCCTGCTTCCTCCGCTCTGTGTCAGTGGGGAAGCCGTACATTCGTACTCCTTTCTCTGAGCGATTGGAGCATCCCCAGGCAGCACAGCAAACCATGGTGGCGACGAGGAGGCAGCACAGCAAACCAGGACAACACGGAGGAAAAGGCACAGACAAACTGCATGATATGCTATTCAATGTTTATTGAATTCCATGTATTTGCAATGGATGTTCCTAAAACACATACATTTAACATCATCATCATGCTGCTGCTGCTGCTGCTAGCCTTTGATGGCCCATCCACACTACAGCGTCGGAAGCGTCGACAACTCCAATTTACCCATTCACTTTGAATGGGGTGACGTCACGTTGCCTCGCTTTTTCGCCGAACTGAATTGTGGGTAGCAGAGCGGTCCGTCTCCGCCGTCTCCGGCGTCAGAAGTTGAGCCAGCGCCAGCCAATCAAATCCCGTTTCGGAAAATCTGACAGCTCAAGCCGTAGCCAATCAAACCGCGTCTAAGCTGGGAGAGATATCCCGCCGTTCATTTCTATATTTCAAAAAAAGTTGGAGGAGAAACTAATTATCGCCGTAGCAAATCACCCGGTTTTGTATGACCAGACCCTCTTCACCTACCGGGATACAAACCGGAGGAACCAGGCATGGAGGGAGGTGGCAGAGACAGTGGGTGAAACTGTTAGGTTTTCGCCTGTTTGGGGAGTTTATATATATATTGCTCCCATAAAATTCCCGGGGGTTTTTGCTTTGTATGTCGGGGGCGGGAGATTCATGTGATTGGTTGTTGGTCGCATTGCTTGAATAAAATCCCCAAGCTACAGACACGCCCAGCTCCAAGCTTTTTTTGAAGCTGTAGTGTGGACGCTCCATGATAGTCACCTGTCGGTCTCCTGTCCTTTCTGAAAGCCATAAAGATGACATTAGTCATTTAGATAACTTGTGTCCTCAATTACCAGGGGATTACTGAAACTACCATGAATTTAAGAAAATGGTAGAAATTAATCTAATCTGAATTTTAAAGCATTACTTTAGATCCCCTCCCGCTAAATATATCAATAAACATTATAAAGTGATGCTCCTGACTACCATACAAGTTTAAGAAGATAATATTGGTTCTAAAGAATTCAAAGCTAAAAACAGGCTCTTTAACCAAGGCACTGTTAGTAACATGTAAACTAGTTGTTCACACTAATCCTAATATTATCACTTAATATTAGCAAATTCTATTTTATTTTTTGAAACATATTGATGTAAATACATACACATATCGATTTGTTGTATACATATTGCAAATCAAAACCTTTATTCACTAATAATTACCAAAAATCGTAGTTCTATCTCCTGTTATCAATGCATTCACATTGCCCGCCATGAACTTCCGGGGAACGATCCTCGTCTACATGAACCACGTGACGATAACCGTTTTTGGACTTCCGTTGTCGTAACTCTTATATTATACGGCTCTGGGTCTACCCCTTGGTCTCTTCCCAGCTGGACGTGCCTGGAACACCTCCCTAGGGAGGCGCCCAGGTGGCATCCTAACTAGGTGCCCGAACCACCTCAACTGGCTCCTTTCGACGCGAAGGAGGAGCGGCTCAACTCCGAGTCCCTCCCTGATGACCAGTGGTGTAGTGGGCATTGGACGCGGGTGTACCCCGTACCCCCACTTATTTGGAGCATGATCTTTTTTTTAATAGTCTAATAAATATAAAATCATTGCCAGTGTTATCAGTTGCAAGTGTGTATTTGTTGTAATAATGACAACATAATAACATAACATTTCACAGTAATTATAATACCAAAAAAAACGATTTCCTTAAATAATTATTATTTGTCATCACGCTCGTGACCCTACCGAGAGCTGGGGGTGTGTCAGTGACACACCCACTGGGGAGAGCCAGCTCGCCGCCCGCCGATTTTGCGGCAGCTCTTTCCCTCAAGAACGCTAAAGAAAAAGCTCTATAATGGCAGGCAAACATTTTTTACTTGACTTCTTTTCTAAAAAGAATATAATTCACAAGAAGAAAGAGGCTAGCAGCACCGAAGCTACAAGTGAAGCTGCTACTAGTACTACATCATCAGAAGAGCTGCCTAAAGACGTGGATAATGCTAGCACTAACGTTAGCTATAGCAACGTTCCCCTAGCTAGCTCAAACTCACCTTTCCCAGATGCATGGACGGAGGAGATGTGGCGGAGAAAACAAGAGGCATAGGCCTACCCGTGGATATATCTGCAAAGCTGGGAAACTGGGCTGCAAAGATTGTTCATCCATTTCGGATTTATCAGTCTTCAAAACACAAGGTGTGTGTGTGTGTGTGTGTGTGTGTGTGTGTGTGTGTGTGTGTGTGTGTGTGTGTGTGTGTGTGTGTGTGTGTGTGTGAAGCAGCGCTGTGTTACGACTGGAGCACACAAAAACTGATAGGATCGTATTGTCATACTGATATTCTGTACACACTGTGAAGACCACTGAGACAAATGTAACATTTGTGATATTGGGCTATATAAATAAACATTGATTGATTGATTGATAGGACCCAAATGCACGACTCTAGACAAAAGATGATTCAAAAAAAGGTTTTACTGTGATGACGAAACAAGGTAATCCATTCACAAGGTTCAAAACGATCTGGCACTTGGCACAGGGAACACACAGAATATATACAAAAGCAAGGGACTCCACAGGTGCAAACAATAAGGGCGGGCAGGTAATCAGGTCCGTGGACAAACAGGCAAGGTAGGAATCGAACTACCTGAAATGAGAAGGGAAATGACAAAGTAAAACAGGAAATGGCAGACACGGACTTGACAATATAGACTCACAGAGAAATAATACTAACAGATCTGACGAGACACAACAGTACCCCCTCCTCTACGGCCGACTCCGGACGGCCCAGAGTCCTGTGGATTAAGTCTGAAAAAGTCCTTTATCAGTTTCTGATCCACAACAAAACTTGCTGGTACCCACGACCGATGTTCTGGACCGTATCCTTTCCAGTCTACAAGGAACTGTCGGCCGCGTCCTCTCTTCCTGACTACTAGCAGTTTCTTGACGTCATATATCAGACCGCCGTCTAACATCCGGGGGGGAGGAGGAGGCTTGGATGGAGGAACCAAACGACTCTCCCGAACCGGTTTGACTTTGGCAACATGAAAGGTCGGATGGACTCTCAAGGACCTGGGCAGGCGCAGGCGAACAGCCACCGGGTTAACAACTTTCGTTATGGGAAACGGACCCACAAACCTCGGAGCCAGCTTCCTGGAGGCCACACACAGGGGCAGATCTCTTGTAGATAGCCAAACCTTCTGCCCGGGTTTGTAGGCAGGTGCCGGACGACGATGTCGATCTGCTGTCTTTTTCATGCGAGCAGCACTCTTCAGGAGAACCTGGCGAGCTCCTGCCCAGACTCTGTGACACCGCCTCACCAGGGCATGTGCTGACGGTACAGTCACTTCCTTCTCTACTTCTGGAAACAGAGGAGGTTGGTAACCATAGGCGCAGTGAAAAGGGGAGAGTATCGTGGCAGATGTAGGTTGGGTGTTGTGGGCATACTCCACCCATATCAGCTGCTTGCTCCAAGTTGTGGGATTCTGGGACACCAGACACCGTAAACACGTCTCCAGTTCCTGGTTGATCCTCTCTGATTGACCATTAGCCTGTGGGTGGTAACCAGATGTGAGGCTGGGAGTGGCTCCTATCAGGCTGCAGAATTCCTTCCAAAACTGGGAAACGAACTGCGGCCCACGGTCTGACACCACATCTCGAGGAAATCCATGCAGCCTGAAAACATGAGATAAGAGCGCTTCTGCTGTCTCTTTAGCAGAGGGAGATTTGGGCATGGGGATGAAGTGAGTCATTTTGGTGAATCTGTCAACAACAGTGCAAATGGTGGTGTTACCTGCAGAGGGCGGCAGTCCAGTGACAAAATCCAGCGAGATGTCAGACCATGGGCGGCTTGGAATGGACAAAGGTTGCAGTAGACCCATAGGAGACTGGGTAGAGGTCTTATTCCAAGCACAGGTAGTGCAGGCTGCCACATACTCAGTAACCTCCTTCTCCATTTTAGGCCACCAAAACCTTTGCTTTATCATGTACATAGTTCGTCTGATACCTGGATGACATGTTAACACAGATGTGTGAGCCCAGTGAATCACATCAGAGCGGACAAATGGGGGAACAAAGAGACGGTTAGGGGGGCCACCACTGGGTACGGTTTTTCCCTCTAAAGCTTGATTTACCTTAGCCTCAATTGGCCATGTCACCCCTCCTATCACCTGAGTGGGTGGTAAAATGGACTCTGTCTCCTTGGAAAGAGCCTCTGGGTCAAAAAGCCTGGATAATGCGTCTGGTTTGGCGTTCTGTGAGCCAGGACGGTAGGAGAGAGTGAAGTTAAACCTATTGAAAAACAAGGTCCATCGTGCCTGTCTGGAGTTTAACCTCTTAGCCTTGCGTATGTACTCCACATTGTTGTGGTCTGTCCACACAATAAATGGCTGTTTTGCCCCTTCTAGCCAGTGCCTCCACTCATCCAGTGCTACCTTCACGGCTAATAACTCTCTATTGCCTACATCGTAGTTCCGTTCAGCCGCAGTCAACTTACGGGAAAGGTAGGCACATGGATGGAGCTTACTGTCTTTCTCTGCCCTCTGTGAGAGGACCGCCCCGATGCCCTCGTTGGAGGCATCCACCTCCACCGTGAACTGCCGTTGGGAATCCGGGATGGTAAGTATTGGAGCTGTAGTGAAAACTTTTTTTAACTTCTGGAAGGCCTGGTCTGCCTGTGGGGTCCACACAAACTGAACAGAAGGAGAGGTGAGTACATGCATAGGAGCGGCAATAGAACTAAAATTCCTAACAAACTTCCTGTAGAAGTTAGCAAATCCAAGGAATTGTTGGACTTTTTTCCTGGAAGAGGGTGTGGGCCATTCAGCCACAGCGCTCACTTTAGCAGGATCCATCATTATCTGGTCAGGACCGAGGATGAAACCCAGAAATGAAGTGGAACTGACGTGGAACTCACATTTTTCAGCCTTAACATAAAGTTGATTGTCCAACAACTTTCTTAATACCTGACGAACATGCGAAACATGTGAACCTTCATCACGGGAAAAAAAATCAGGATATCATCAAGATAGACAAAAACAAAATGATTCAAAAATTCCCTCAACACATCATTTATGAGAGCCTGAAAAACGGCAGGTGCATTTGTTAGACCAAAAGGCATTACCAGACACTCATAATGTCCGCTTGGAGTGTTGAAACCAGTCTTCCACTCGTCCCCCTCCCGTATCCTCACCAAGTGGTAAGCGTTACGCAGGTCAAGTTTTGAAAACACTCTAGCTCCTTTCAACAGTTCAAACGCTGAGGTCATAAGCGGGAGGGGGTACCTGTTCTTGATGGTTATGTCGTTTAGGGGGCTGTAGTCGATGCAAGGTCTTAGGGATCCATCTTTCTTCTCAACGAAGAAAAAACCAGCTCCGGCGGGAGATGACGAGGGACGGATAAGACCCGTTTTGAGAGAGCCGTCTATGTACTCTCTCATAGACTCTCTCTCTGGAGCTGAGAGAGAGAGTACAGTCTTCCCTTGGGCAAGGGGGACCCAGGCAGGAGATCGATGGCGCAGTCATAGGTGCGATGAGGAGGAAGGGATGTCGCTTTAGTTTTATTGAACACCTCCTTGAGATCTCGGTAGCAGCTGGGTACGTTCGAAAGGTCAGGGAAGTCTGAGTCTTGATTATCTTCATGTTCCCTATCATTGTGTATAATGGGCTCTCTGACAATTTCAGCAGTCTTGTCCCTGAAACACGAATGAGAGCATTCGCTTCCCCACCCCAAAACCTTACCAGTCCGCCAATCAATGTGAGGGTTATGTTTGCACAACCAGGGATAGCCCAGAATTACTGCATGCTGTGCAGAATTAAACAGATGAAAAGTCATATACTCTGAGTGTTCATGATCAATGGTTATTTTAAGAGGCATGGTTCTATGAGTCACTTTGCACATGAGAGTACCGTCCAGAGCGCTAGCTTCAAGTGTCTGAGTCAATGGCACGGAGGCAATTTTCAAACGTTTAGCTAACCCCCAGTCCATAAGATTAGCGTCAGCCCCTGAATCAACAAGTACTTTCAAAGCTATGCTGTGCTCATTATTACTAACCTCAACCTGGGTCATGGATCGTGAAGGGAAATCTGCGGTTGTCAATCGGCTCACCAGCACCCTCCGTCTTACTGGTAAGCCCCGTCTTTTAACGGGCAGGCTCCCAGGAAGTGTCCCTGCTTCCCACAGTATAAACATAAACGCTCCCGGAGACGCCGCTGCTTTTCCTCTGGAGACAGCCTGGCCCTTCCGAGCTGCATGGGTTCCTCTTCTGTGTTCCCCGAAGCAGGTTTCACGGTAGTAGAGGAATTGTGGGTCCGAAATCCGGGTCGTAGTGGAGATCGTGCAGGAGGTGGCGCTTTCCTGGCTTTCTCCCTCCGTCGCTCTTGCAGCCGAGTGTCTGTGCGTATAGCCAAGGCGATCATACTGTCCAAATCCGGCGGAAGATCAAGAGGAACAAGAAGATCCCGCACAGAGTCACTGAGTCCGCTGAGAAACATATCGTACAGTGCGTCTTCATTCCAACCACTGTCCGTGGCTAACGTACGAAAATCAATGGCGTAGTCAGATTTACACACCGGAGACTCCCGTGCCCACTCCTCCGTAGCCCAGGCTTCCGCTCTTCCCGTGAGGTGGGACACAACAAATGCCACCTTGGCTAGATCACTGGGGAAAGCAGCAGGCTGGCAGGTAGGTAGGTCACACTGCGTTAGGAATGGACTGCAGTTACCGGACTCGCCCGAAAACTTCGCTGGAGGAGCAAGACGAATCATGGAAGCTGGCATGGAAAAAACAGCTGTAGGCTCTGGGGCTGGGGCAGCCACGTTGGAAGGAGCGGCAGGCACACTATCCAACCGTGTGAGTACATTATGGAGCTGTTCAGCCAGGTGATTAATTTGTGTTGTAACTACGCCACGAAACTCACTCTGGCTGCTAGTCAGGGTCATTACTCCCTGGTTTATGTCCTTCATTTCTTCCTCCTGCTGCCGAAGACGTTGAGCCTGAGAGCAGAGCGCTGCCCTCAGGGTTTGAGAGTTGGCTGAGTCCATTTGTTGGCCAGATCGTAATGTTACGACTGGAGCACACAAAAACTGATAGGACCCAAATGCACGACTCTAGACAAAAGATGATTCAAAAAAAGGTTTTACTGTGATGACGAAACAAGGTAATCCATTCACAAGGTTCAAAACGATCTGGCACTTGGCACAGGGAACACACAGAATATATACAAAAGCAAGGGACTCCACAGGTGCAAACAATAAGGGCGGGGCAGGTAATCAGGTCCGTGGACAAACAGGCAAGGTAGGAATCGAACTACCTGAAATGAGAAGGGAAATGACAAAGTAAAACAGGAAATGGCAGACACGGACTTGACAATATAGACTCACAGAGAAATAATACTAACAGATCTGACGAGACACAACACGCTGTCTGCTTATTTGCAATGTAGGCTAGGCCTAATCAGATTAATTTCAAATCCAGATTCAGTTGTGTGTATAAATAGGCTATATTTTATTTAATAAATTAATTTCAGGACAACTTTGGGAATTTAGTTTGTTTGTTATGAGTTTCTTTTAAATAGATTGAGAGAGAGAGGTCTGCTTAGTTGCAATACTGTTGTTTATGCAATTTAGGCCTATACATTGTTTATGTAATTTATGTGCCAGTGTGTCCATGGTTTTGAATCTGTGTGTGTGTTGAGCGAAGCGCCGTCTGCTTTTTGCATAGTAACAAAAGTGGGACAAAGCATAGAGAGGCGAAGTCCCTCCCTTTCCGGGAGCCTCCATGGGACCCCGGAAGCGTATTATACATTGAAGTCAATGGAGAGAGAAAGGTTATCTTTTGATCCCGTTTGAATTGTGCCACGAATGACACATATGATGTTTGTCAATTTAAAAGAATATTTTGCAAGTCAAAAAAATAAAAATGTGTCGTAAAACTGTGAAGTTACACATTTTTTTGTGTGAAACCGCTCAGTGAACTACAGGTCTCTAGTCTCGCACAATACGCGTCACCATCACAAAGACGGCCGTCACGTGAGCAAATTTCACCTGTTTCTTTCAGAATGAGAATAAAAGTATAAAACGAGGTGAACATCACTACAAGTCTGGACACGTTGAGAGCTGTACATACACAAAAGGGGAGTTAGTCGGTTCTGTAAGAGCAGCGGGACCGGCTTTACAAGGTTTCGGTGAGTAATATGAGTGCAATGTGTAACGTTAATGTCAGCTAGGCTAGCTAACATTAGCTAACAAGGTACACTAACGTGTTTTGTTTCAGGAACTAGTTTTCTCCTTAAGAACTTCATGGTCTCTGTGTATGCTGTGGATTACATTAGTGTTCACAAGAACAAGGTACACTAACGTGTTTTGTTTTAGTAATTAGTTTTCTCCTTAAGAACTTCGTGGTCTCTGTGTATGCTGTGGATAACATTAGTGTTCACAAGAACAAGGTACACTCCCGTGTTTTGTTTTAGTTGCTCTTCAGATTGAAGCGGCCAGTTTTATATTGACTATACTGTATGTGTGATCTCCTTTTACATCTCGTTGTGTCATTTGAGTTTATTTGCTGTGTGTAGATTCAAGGGTTTTGGTTATCTTGTCAATTTGTTTGGTTATATAGGCACAGCTGTGTGTGACTCCCTCTGGTACACTGGTATGTGTTTTCCTAATGTAGAGAGCATTGATTAATTAATTAACTACACACTGAGTCTAGATCCTGACCAAGTCCTTTTTTATTGTTGATCAAATGTTTTTCAAAAATATATTCATACACATTTTGAAAAATACAATGTACAATCACAACCAGTACAACACAAATTACAAAAAATACAGAAAAAACAAACAATAACAACAATCAGACAAGAGGACAAAACTATGGAAAAATAACCCCTCCCACCCCCAGATCCGGACCATCCTTGTATTATTGCTCATTCAATCTATTATAGCATGCTAACAAACATGGTACTTACTTTATTTGTACAGATCTGCATGGGAGACGATGGCGCGATGCAGAGCGCTGTCTGTGATTGTGCACGGGGGATGTACAAATGCAGCCACGCTGCAGCATTGGCAATATGTGCCATGTGGCAGATCAGCTCCACAGATGTTGAGTGCCAGTGGAGGAAGCCTGGCACTTCCAAAGTAGTCCAGCCGGTGTCTCAACTTTACCAACAGTGAGAGGAGACATACAACCCACTGGCCAGAGACATCGCCACTCAGGATGTAGACTGGTTCAGGTCTGCACTGAGGGGCGCACAGTGTGGCATGGCATGGCTTTTGTCACCTGAGCCAGAGCCGCGGCCTCAACATCAGGCCATTGTCACCGTGCCGGAGCTGGTGAAGGGGCATGGGGGTCGGGGGCTTGAGGCAATGCTTGCCTCAATGCAACTGAGCAGAGACCAGCAAGCTGCCATCCAGACAGTGAAGTGTCCACCATCATTATACATGATGGTGTATATAGGATATATATATATATATATATATATATATATATATATATATTTGTATACATATCTGTAAATTGTATAATTTTATTTGATTTAAGTCTTTTTGATCTCTCTGTCTATAAACACAAACTGAGTAAGATTGACAATAAAGTTGACTTTGAAAAATATATATATTTATGAAAATAGTTGACTGTTGGAGAAATTAATTGATTTGATTTTCTGAAGTTAATTTAACTTTGGCGACCATGTAAGGTCATTATTAAAAAGGTACAATCAATTTGTTTAGGGTTGACTAAAATAATGATAAACATTTCATCTGGATAATTTACTGACAGAATAAGAAACTCAATGATGCTCTACTCACCTGTTCCTTTTTATAAAGTGAAACAGTTGAAACGATAGATTTTAGTAAACTTAAAAACAACCTTCTCCAAAAGCTATCAAAGAATATACCGAATGCTTATTTTAGAACGTTATTACATATTATTTGTATATAGTTTGAATGATCCATAATTGACAGAAGCTTGTGTTTACACTGACCAGTTACTCATATATTAATGTCTTTGTAACTTCAGTAAACCACTACCTCACTCATTTCTTTCATTCATCACGGTTCAGTAAACTAAGTGATACATGAACCAGTTTAATCATTATAATAACGTAGAATTGCAACTCTTTGAAACTGTAGGTGGCTCTTAAAAGAGCCGTTGTGTTTGGGTGTGCTGGTCTCGGGTCAGTCTAAGCCCTCTCTCCGCGGATGCGGCGGGCCAGCTGGATGTCCTTGGGCATGATGGTGACCCTCTTTGCTTGGTTCATCTTACTGGGGGCAGCTACATGGATGTCGGTGCAGTCCACAGTCATTGTGCAGTTGAAGGCAGAATGAATGTATTATTGACTCCGAATGAAGCACAACTTCATGTCATACAATACATTGACTTTATTTGTAATTGTGTAAAAAAATAAAGCATTGCTTAGCAAGCAGGACCTGCAGGAACAGAGCACGGTGATGGATGGAGCTGGGAAGAGAGAAGAATAAAGAAAACAGAACAACTTTATTTTCGGATATTAAAAATTCAATTTCAAAACAAGTTGCCGCTCCTAGAGTTTTCTAGTGTGTAAAGATGATTTCACTTGACCTATGCACAATATCACACTCAATACATGTGTGTCTCTGGGGGGTGCATTGTGCCTTTGATGTATATAAATAATATACCATAACCAAATACTATTACGTACAGTGGAAATCAGGTTGCCAGGGCAGGTCAGTGTGCATGTTCCTCAGGGTCTCAGCAGTTACAGGTGAGGGAAAGGAAATAAAAGAGAAAAAGGTCAGTAACAACACTTTAAAGTAACAACACTTTGAATAATTATCTCTTCTAATAATTTTCTCTCAGTAATCACTCAACTACTGTCTTTCCAACAAACAGATTGACTCACCCTTACTGTCATCACAATGAAACACGTCCAGAAGAATGTCATGCAAAGCTATCAGTACTTGAGATTATATTGGCCCCAAAAAGAACCTTGAAAAGGACGTGTGTGTCACAATTCACATGTTATGTCACGCTTGTAGTTTTGTCTGTGTTGGTGTTTTTCTTGTCTTTGGGTTTCCTGTCTTATTGTGTTAAGTGTTCACCCCCGTTTCCTGCCTGTCTGCTTTCTGTCTGTTTCCCTCCCTGATTACCCGATTGTGTTCACCTGTTGTCCTTGTGTTTCTCCTCCCCTGCCCGGCTGTTTCTCGTTGTCATGATTACCCCTTCTTGTATTTAGTCTTGTCTCTGTCTGTGTTGGGTCATTGTTTGTTGGTGACGGAGTTCACCGGAGAGTGTTCTGTTCTGTAGTTGTCATTTATCCTTGGAATAAAGGGTTTCTCAAGAGTTATCTGCATTTGGGTCCTGCTTCCTTCACTCATCCGTGACAGAATGACCCAACCAGGAATGGACCCAGCAGACAGTTTGTACGCGGTGAAGTACAAGTTAACATGCTTGAGGAATGACTTTCGATATGCCTCCAGTACTGAAGAGAGGCAGTCAGTTATTTCTGCGGCACGCCAGGAGGTAACCTCAAGGCCCTGGTTGAGGGAGTTGCTCCCCGAGTGGGTGGAGGACTTTTTGTGCAGCTTTGAGGTCAAACCTTTTTCCCGGCCTGCTAGCTCCAGGCATGCTAGTCCCCTACCTCCCAATTCCCAACCTGACACCATACGTCTCGGCGTGTTCCGTCTGGAGTCAACCTCTGCTTCTTCCCCAGTTCCTGCTCCTGTCCAGGAGCCGTTCTCTGGAACTCTGGCTTTTGGAGGCCCACGGAGCCTCCAAAAGGCTCCTAAGAGAGGGAGTCGCAAGTCCAGACTAGCAGCCACGGTTCCAGTCCCAGTGCAGGCTCCCGCAGCCATGTTTCCGGCTCCGAGTCCGCCCCACACAGTCATGATCCGGGCTCCAGAGCTGGATCATACAGCCATGTTTCCGGCTCCAGGGCCGGTCCCAGCGGCTATGGTCCCGGCTCCGGGAGCGCCCTATACAGCCGTGTTTCCGGCATCGAAGCTGGAGCTTATAGACAGGATGCCGGCTTCAGCAGCCATGTTTCTGGCTGCTATTCCGGTCCCTGCAGCCAGGGTTTCGGCCCCAGTTCTGGTCCCCGCAGCCATGGTCCCGACCCCAGCTGCCTTGGTTCCAGACCCGGATCTGGTCCCGGCTGCCACGGTCCCATCTCGGGTTCCCTCCTCTGGTTCCTCCTCGAGTCCCCTCTCTAGTTTCCCTCTCGAGTTCCCTCTCGAGTTCCCTTCTCTAGTTACTCTCTTCTAGTCCCTCCTCTAGTCTCTCCTCTAGTCCCCTCTTTAGTCTCTGTTCGAGTCCCCTCTCTGTTTCCATCTCAAGTTCCCTCTCCAGTTCCCCCTCGAGTCCCCTCTCGAGTTCCCTCCTTTAGGCCCTCCTCTAGTCCCTCCTCGAGTCCCCTCTCGAGTTCCCTTCTCTAGTTACTCCTCTAGTCCCTCTCTAGTTTCTCCTCCTCTATAGTCCCCTCTGTAGTCCCTTCTCGAGTCCCCTCTCTGTTTCCATCTCCAGTTCCCTCTCGAGTTCCCTCCTTTAGTCCCTCCTCTAGTCCCCCTCGAGTCCCCTCTCTAGTTTCCCTCTCGAGTTCCCTTCTCTAGTTACTCATCTAGTCCCTCCTCTAGTCCCTCTTTAGTCTCTGTTCGAGTCCCCTCTCTGTTTCCATCTCAAGTTCCCTCTCCAGATCCCCCTCGAGTCCCCTCTGTAGTCCCTTCTCGAGTTCCCTCTCTGTTTCCATCTCGAGTTCCCTCTCCCAGTTCCCCCTCGAGTTCCCTCCTTTAGGCCCTCTAGTCCCTCCTCGGGTTCCCTCTCTAGTTCCCCTCTCGAGTTCCCTTCCCTAGTTACTCTCCTCTGTCCCCTCTGTAGTCCCTTCTCGAGTTCCCTCTCTGTTTCCATCTCGAGTCCCCTCTCCAGTTCCCCTCTCGAGTCCCCCTCTCGAGTTCCCTCTCGAGTTCCCTCCTCTGGTCCCTCCTCTGGTCCCTCTCGTCCCCTCTAGTTCCCCTCTTTAGTTCCCCTCTCAAATCCCCTCTCTGTTCCCTCTCTCTAGTTCCCTCTGAGTCCCCTCTCCAGTCTCCTCTCAGTCCCCTCTCAAGTCTCCGCTCTCCCTCTCCATTCCCTATTCAAGCCCCTACGCAAGTGTCGTTGGAGGTCCCGCCGTCTACTCCCCTGCCGGGGTCCTGCCAACCCTGTGTCCTGTGCCGTTGGAGGTCCCGCCGTCTACTCCCCTGCCGGGGGTCCTGCCAACCCTGTGTCCTGTGTCGTTGGAGGTCCCGCCGTCTACTCCCCCTGCCGGGGGTCCTGCCAACCCTTTCTCCTGTCCCGTTGGAGGTCCCGCAGAATACTCTTCTGCCGGGGGTCCTGCCAACCCTTTATCCTGTCCCGTTGGGGTCCCGCCGTCTACCCCTGCCGGGGGTCCTGCCAGCTCTGTGTCCTGTGCCATTGGAGGTCCCGCCGTCTACTCCCCTGCCGGGGGTCCTGCCAACCCTGTGTCCTGTCCCGTTGGACGTCCCGCCGTCTACTCCCCTGCCGGGGTCCTGCCAGCTCTGTGTCCTGTGCCGTTGGAGGTCCCGCCGTCTACTCCCCTGCCGGGGTCCTGCCAACCCTGTGTCCTGTGCCGTTGGAGGTCCCGCAAAATACTCCCCTGCCGGGGTCCTGCCAGCTCTGTGTCCTGTGCCGTTGGAGGTCCCCGCTCTACTCCCCTACTCCCCTGCCGGGGGTCCTGCCAACCCTGTGTCCTGTCCCGTTGGAGGTCCCCCATCTACTCCCCTGCCGGGGGGTCCTGCCAGCTCTGTGTCCTGTGCCATTGGAGGTCCCGCGTCTACTCCCTCCTGCCGGGGGTCCTGCCAGCTCTGTGTCCTGTGCCATTGGAGGTCCCGCCGTCTCTCCCCTGCCGGGGTCCTGCCAACCCTGTGTCCTGTCCCTTGGAGGTCCCGCCGTCTACTCCCCTGCCGGGGGTCTTGCCAGCTCTGTGTCCTGTGCCGTTGGAGGTCCCGCCGTCTACTCCCCTGCCGGGGGTCCTGCCAACCCTGTGTCCTGTGCCGTTGGAGGTCCCGCAAAATACTCCCCTGCCGGGGGTCCTGCCAGCTCTGTGTCCTGTGCCGTTGGAGTCCCGCCGTCTACTCCCCTGCCGGGGGTCCTGCCAACCCTGTGTCCTGTCCCGTTGGAGGTCCCGCAGAATACTCTTCTGCCGGGGGTCCTGCCAACCCTTTCTTCTCCTGTCCCGTTGGAGGTCCCGCCGTCTACTCCCCTGCCGGGGGTCCTGCCAGCTCTGTGTCCTGTGCCTTTGGAGGTCCCGCCGTCTACTCCCCTGCCGGGGTCCTGCCAACCCTGTGTCCTGTCCCTTGGGGTCCCGCCGTCTACTCCCCTGCCGGGGGTCCTGCCAGCTCTGTGTCCTGTGCCGTTGGAGGTCCGCCGTCTCTCCCCTGCCGGGGGTCCTGCCAACCCTGTGTCCTTTGCCGTTGGAGGTCCCGCAGAATACTCCCCTGCCGGGGGTCCTGCCAATCCTGTGTCCTGTGTCGTTGGAGGTCCCGCCGTCTACTCTCCCCTGCCGGGGGTCCTGCCAACCTTTTCTCCTGTCCCGTGGGAGGTCCGGCAAGACTCTTCTGCCGGGGGTCCTGCCAACCCTATATCCCCGTGCCGTTGGAGGTTCTACCGGGGGCCCTGCCAGCCCCATGTCCATCACCGGTCTCGCCGGGGTTCCTGCCCACTCCTGGTCCTTTTCCGTGGGGATCCTGCCGAAGCCTGTCCGACCGGCTCCGGTTTCTGTCCGGCCGACACCGGGTTCCTGCCCGATCTCCGGAACTGGCCCATCAGTGCTTTCCTGCCCGGCCTCCTGATCCTGTCCGGTCGACACTGGCTCGAGCCCGGCCCCCTGAGAGCCGCGGTCTCGCCCAGCCCGGCCCCCTGAGAGCCGCGGTCTTCGTCCTCGAGCCCGGCCCCCTGAGAGCCGCGGTCTTCGCCCTCGTGACCGGCCCCCTGA